>NC_044065.1:0-235762 GCF_902167405.1 Gadus morhua | reverse complement strand
GGAGGGAGGGAAGGGAGGGGGGAGGGGAGGGAGGGGAGGGAGGGGAGGGAGGGGGGAGAGGAGGGAGGGGAGGGAGGGGGGAGGGAGGGGGGAGAGAGGGGGGAGGGGAGGGAGGGGAGGGAGGGGAGGGAGGGGGGAGAGGAGGGAGGGGAGGGAGGGAGGGGAGGGAGGGGGAGAGGAGGGAGGGGGGAGAGGAGGGAGGGGAGGGAGAGAGGAGAGAGAGGAGGGAGAGAGGAGGGAGAGAGAAGTGAGAGAGGGGTGAGAGAGGAGAGGAGTGAGAGATGAGAGGACTGCTCTTTAACCCAGATTGGAGTGACCTCAGAGAGGAGTGACCTCAGAGAGGAGTGATCTCAGAGAGGAGTGACCTCAGAGAGGAGTGATCTCAGAGAGGAGTGATCTCAGAGAGGAGTGACCTCAGAGAGGAGTGATCTCAGAGAGGAGTGACCTCAGAGAGGAGTGATCTCAGAGAGGAGTGACCTCAGAGAGGAGTGATCAGAGAGGAGTGATCAGAGAGAAGTGCTGTTTCACTCAGAGAAGAGTGTGATCATGGCAGCCAGAGCTTCTCATAGTACACGTATGTGCCCCTCCGAACTGCTCCACATTTCCCATTTAGCTACTGGGAATGCGTAGGGGAATACAGGCTGATGGAGACTGGTCTATATATAAAGTCCATGAATCTTCCAAACTTGGTTGATGCAGGGTATTGAGTTTAGTGTCTTGTGTGGCCAGGACAGCGATTAATAGACACATTGTGAGATGGATGAAGTGAGGGATGTATAATCTCAAAGTGAAGTTGCTCATCAGCGACTGGTGGGAGTATTTTTCCGTCATGATCAGTGGACTTCTCAATAACCGCCAGCCTCCTTCTCATTCTACAATCGTTTTTTGGATGATTCCAAAATGAGAAAAAAAAAAGTCTGGTCTCGGATCCAGCGGTCCGACACAGAGAGCTGAACTCCTAGGGGACGGAGCTACGCCTTCCTGTCTCGGTACAGAGACGAACTCAAGAGGATGTTATCAATTAGGTAGTATATGCTACCCGTGAACCTCCTAAGATGGCGCAATTTGATTGGTTCGCTATCTCGGGATATTGGGCAATGTCCCATGATTGACAAATAAATCTCGTCAAAAAGTGTTATCTTGTTTATTAAAAAGTAAAAGTGTTGAGTGTTCATGTGTAGTATATATTAAAACAATTATTCACAATTATTCTTCGGCGAATAATTGTTAAACATGAAGCAAAGGAGAGAAAACGCGCCTCTCACCCAATTTCAGCTCTTCTGCGATCAGATTCTAGATCAGTAAAGTAAAGCTAGATTTGCAAGAATAGTAACTTTTCATCCACACCGGAGCCACTGAGAGAGGAGCAGCTGCACGGTCAAACTAACTGAGGCTCTTCATCCCCATCTGGTGGGGACAATAAGCTGTTTGGAACCCTAACCCCCACCCTAACCCTGACCTCTAACCCCCACCCTAACCCTGATCCTAACCCCCACCCTAACCCTGACCTCTAACCCCCACCCTAACCCTGAACCCCCACCCTAACCCTGAACCCCCACCCCCACCCTAACCCTGACCTCTAACCCCCACCCTAACCCTGACTCCTAACCCCCACCCTAACCCTGAACCCCCACCCCCACCCTAACCCTGACCTCTAACCCCCACCCTAACCCTGATCCTAACCCCCACCCTAACCCTGAACCCCCACCCCCACCCTAACCCTGACCTCTAACCCCCACCCTAACCCTGACCTCGAACCCCCACCTTAACGCCAACCCCTCAGATCTAACAAAATAGGGTCTGGCTTCAGATGGTTAGGGTTAGGGATAGCATTAGGGTTAGGGTTAGCATTAGGGTTAGGGTTAGGGTTAGGGGTTAGGGCTAGCATTAGGGTTAGGGCTAGGGTTAGGGGTTAGGGTTAGGATTAAGGAATAGGGATTAGGGGTTAGGGGTTAGGGGTTAGGGTTAAGATTAGGGATAAGGGTAAGGGGTTAGGGTTAGGGTGAGGGTGGGGATTAGGGGTTAGGGGTGAGGGTGAGGGTAAGGGTTAATGAAAGAGGACAACTCAATGGGAGCAGAGAGAGAGAGAAAGGAGAAGAAAATAGTTTTGAATGGAGACGCATGCTAATCCGTTTGGACACATTTATGAGGAGGGAGGAAAGAGTGAGAAGGGGGTTTAAACAGAGATAGCAGTTGTGAGGAAATAAGGGAGAAAGTCAAATGACCCACTAAGAGAACGACACAGGAGGGTAATGACTCCACATCGTGGAGTCATATTCCACGTCACTCAGATGTTAGCACACAAGGTCAACCCAATACATCGTCCACGTCCCGCTCCCACTAACCCTAACCCTAACCCTAACCCAATACATCGTCCACGTCCCGCTCCCACTAACCCTACACCATCCAAATGAGCATCAGTGTGGCAGGCTCGCTCCGCTAATGCAGCCCCACATCCCAGCTGGGACCCCTGAACAGGCAGACCCCCCAGAGCCGTCCCACAAGCCTCTGACGACAGAGAAGGGTAACCTCCGTCATCCATCCATCATCTACTCCTTAGTTATAGATATACACTGTAGATATATATATATATAGGGTTAGGGTTAGGGATATATATATATATACTGTCTAAATATATATATCTACAGTATATATTGTTAATATATATTGTATATTGTTCTTTTCATTCACAGTTATGCTTTTGATCTGAATGCATGAGAACCATGAGACAAAAACGATTCAAAACCAATTGGTACGAGCAACAGGTCTTAGCGGCTTTAACTAACAGCTTTCTTAACCAGCAGCTGTCTTAACTAGCAGCAGTCTTAATGAGCGGCGGTCTTAACGAGCGGCTGTCTTAACGAGCGCCTTGTTAAGACCTGTTAATGTAATAACAGTAATATAACAGTAATATGTATAATATGATAACACTAATATGTATAACATAATAACAGTAATATGTAGGGGTGTGAATCTTTGGCTTCAGACGATTAGATTCGATTAACGATTCAGTAGTTGGCGATTCGATTGAAGGACAATTTTTTTTTTTGGAACGATTCGATTCGATTCTGTAAACCACGATTCGATTCAGTAACTTTGAACCGAAATTCAATATCCGTGAAATAAACATGCAATAATGTGACACCCCTTGTCAATTTTACCATTATTCTTTGCGAAGCCAAAATGCTTCCACACTTTGGATTTCAAGTTTGCTGGTGCATTAACAATCTCGCTGCCGCTCTCTGCCATGTTTGAAATGCACCAGTAGAGGGTGAGGGAGAAAAAAAACTCTTGTGGGACTTCCTTGCAAGCTGACTAGCTGATGACAGAGTTACGGATTACAGAGCTGCACTTCACAAAATAAACGTGTAAACTAAGTCTTAAAACATTAATCATAATCGATTCATACGATTTAAAGCATTTACATCGATTATTGGTGAAGCCAAAGCGATTCATTCTATTTATTTATTTTAGCAGATCGATTTAGTTGAATCGGTAGGACTGACAATCGATTCATCGATGCATCGCATGAATCGTTACACCCCTAGTAATATGTATAACATTATAACAGTAATATGAATAACATAATAACAGTAATATGTATAACATTATAACAGTAATATGAATAACATTATAACAGTAATATGAATAACATAATAACAGTAATATGTATAACATTATAACAGTAATATGTATAACATTATAACAGTAATATGAATAACATAATAACAGTCCATACAGAAGTCCCCAGTCTGAGGCTGAGCCTATCGGGCCTCTTCAGCTCCTCGCTGACTCCCCCACTCCAGCCCAATGCATACCTACTCATGTACCAGATGAATGTCAGAGAGATACTAATCAATCAAACATTTGTATCTGCTGAAACTATTTAACGGATTACATTTTCCCTGCCAGAGGAACTGAAAACTTCGGTCAATATCATTAAACAAAATCTTAAAACAAACTCATAATTTTTTGTTCTTCTCCTTATCTTCCAATTAATCCATTAAACGTTTCTTTGTTTGAATCTACCTTTAAAATATAAATCCGGGACCCTCCGGATATTTTATAAAGGGAAGTCTTATCATTTTTGTCTTGTTTTCAATATTCCACATTATCTCCCTATTTAGCACTTGTATCGCAGTTTAGCAATGCATAATGGTTGGATGGCTGGTTATGGGCATCCCTGAGTGTTGGCTAGCCTGGGTCTGTACGGTCCATCCCTGAGTGTTGGCTAGCCTGGGTCTGTACGGTCCATCCCTGAGTGTTGGCTAGCCTGGGTCTGTACGGTCCATCCCTGAGTGTTGGCTAGCCTGGGTCTGTACGGTCCATCCCTGAGTGTTGGCTAGCCTGGGTCTGTACGGTCCATCCCTGAGTGTTGGCTAGCCTGGGTCTGTACGGTCCATCCCTGAGTGTTGGCTAGCCTGGGTCTGTACGGTCCATCCCTGAGTGTTGGCTAGCCTGGGTCTGTACGGTCCATCCCTGAGTGTTGGCTAGCCTGGGTCTGTACGGTCCATCCCTGAGTGTTGGCTAGCCTGGGTCTGTACGGTCCATCCCTGAGTGTTGGCTAGCCTGGGTCTGTACGGTCCATTGGGACAGAAACATGGATGGGAGGAGGTGCCACACAGGAAGTTACACACCAGCATATTTGCTCAGGTCTCTTTTCTTGTCCCACTATTGGAGCAAAAACAAAACACACCAGCTTCAGAAGGCATTTGGTCACATCCCAAATCATTGGTATCATGCTTTCTGTTCTATCTTCCCTGCCTTTCCTCTCTCTGTTCTGTACTCCTCCTCCCTCCTCTATGTAGGGCAGAGTGTGTGTATAGATGTACTCTCAGTAGATCAGAGTTGGAGGCCGTCCAAAGAACAGCTTGTCCCACTTCTGTGTCCCGTAGAAGTGGAGCGGTAACCCGTCCTCCATCTTCCTCTCCTCCCAGCCCCCAGCAGACAACCTTCAACGGAAACTGCTGGACTAACCCCGGGACAGAAGGGTTTGATACGCTGTGATTAGGAGCCGGACTAACCCCGGGACAGAAGGGTTTGATACGCTGTGATTAGGAGCCGGACTAACCCCGGGACAGAAGGGTTTGATACGCTGTGATTAGGAGCCGGACTAACCCCGGGACAGAAGGGTTTGATACGCTGTGATTAGCAGCTGGACTAACCCCGGGACAGAAGGGTTTGATTCGCTAGTTAGGAGCTGGACTACAGAGGGACTAAACCCAGAGGTCTAGAGGGACTAAACCTAGAGGTCTAGAGGGACTAAACCCAGAGGTCCAGAGGGACTAAACCCAGAGGTCTAGAGGGACTAAACCCAGAGGTCCAGAGGGACTAAAACCAGAGGTCTAGAGGGACTAAACCCAGAGGTCCAGAGGGACTAAACCCAGAGGTCCAGAGGGACTAAACCCAGAGGTCTAGAGGGACTAAACCCAGAGGTCTAGAGGGACTAAACCCAGAGGTCTAGAGCAGGGGTGCCCAACCAGTCGATCGCGGTCTACCAGTAGATCGCCGACAGATCCCAAGTCGATCGCGAGGGGTGAAAAAAAAAAAAAAAAAAAAATATTATTATTATTTTTTTTTTTTACTAAAATTAAATTTGCGCAGGACATATACGCGCGGTAGCACATGTGCCGTTAACAGCAGTTGAAAGCCGTCAACAGTAGTTACACACTCCTAAACGTTGGCATGGCTGAGGGGAAACGAGCTAAGACCTACCATTTTCACCCTGAGTGGGAGGAAGATTATTGATTATCGTTGAGAAGGTGCCGTGCGCAGACGGAATGAAACCCCCACTGAAGTCCGTAGGTTCACGATACAACCCCCCCCGTCAACACGTCAACAACTGTTCTTCACCCCCCCCCCCCCCCCCCGCTGTTGAAGGTAGGTTTGCTGGTAGATCTCGGGAGGTTGGCTACTTAGTAGATCTTAGGTCAAAAAAGGTTGGGCACCCCTGGTCTAGAGGGACTAAACCCAGAGGTCCAGAGGGACTAAACCCAGAGGTCTAGAGGGACTAAACCCAGAGGTCCAGAGGGACTAAACCCAGAGGTCCAGAGGGACTAAACCCAGAGGTCTAGAGGGACTAAACCCAGAGGTCCAGAGGGACTAAACCCAGAGGTCCAGAGGGACTAAACCCAGAGGTCTAGAGGGACTAAACCCAGAGGCACATTGGGAATAGCCTTGCTAGCATAGCATGGTAGATGGTTACTTTAAATCCTCTCTTGTAAGTTATTCTAACATAATAAGTAAAGGAAGGACAACTGTTAGGTGTTGAATTTTCAATCAGCTCTGCTGTGGTGAGTACTGATCAAAGATATAACATCTACAGATATAACATAACCTCCAGGGGGAGGGTCTGGATGGTGAAAGCAGGCCAGGCTTCAGGCTGTAAGTGGGGCATGGAGTGGCTCTGGGAGCCTATCCACGGCCACGGCAGACTGGGAGTCTCAGTGTGGCCCACATATGGGGCCGAACACCCCACTCCTACGTCTCAGAGTTCCCTCTCCACCCCATAATAATGAGGCTTCCTCTTTAGATTCAGGGGCTTTTAACAAAAGGGTTATCGTGTATGGTTTTGCTGCCATTCTTAACGCACTACATCAAGGTTAAATATGACCAATTAGATCAAATATTTCCAATCTTTTGGGATGAATATACATAATTAAATGTAGTTACGCAATAATATTTCCATAGTTAAAAGTATATTTATTATGGAATTTAATTCTTTAACCATTTTAAAACACTTGAGTGACAGTTGGACGCTATTATTAGATGAAGAGTTTGATATGACCTGGGCTGCTCTACCAAACTGAAGGCACACTCCAGACGTCACCTCCCACAGAAATACTCAACCAAAGAAAGGGCATCTAAAGAGAGAGAGACAGAGAGGGAGAGGGAGAAGCCGGAGAACGAGGCTGAGGGAGAGATGAGAGAGGAGGAAGAGATGCAGAGGGAGGGAGGGAAAGTGAGAGATGAGAGCGAGATGAGAGCGAGAGATAGGGAGAGAAAGGGAGAGAGACAGTGAGACAGAGAGAGAGACAGAGAGAAAGAGAGAGACAGAGAGACAGAGAGACAGGGAGACAGAGAGACAGAGAGAGAGACAGAGAGAAAGAGAGAGAGACAGGGAGACAGAGAGAGAGACAGACAGAGAGAGACAGAGAAAGAGAGAGGGATGCAAAACAACAGGTCCAGCTTGCTGCTCTCAGAATATCCACCACACCAAGCCACCATTTCAAGGACATCTTGCCACTTTTTTAGAAGAGTCCCAGAGCTCCAGCCTGAAGACCTGAGGCCAGAGACAATGGAAGCAGGTCACAGATATAGATATAAATATTATCTCTATGTATATGTATTTATCTATCTATCTATATACATGTATATTTATAGATATGTATATCTATAAATATACATATGTGGATATATTGCTCTGCACTGCAACGAGCAAATAACCTCCTGGCACACCCAGGCAGCCTGGATCGATGTCCCCCCCTCAGGGCTCCACGCGGTACGGGCCGCACCTGCGTACCAGTGGCCGTACCAGTGGCCATACCAGTGGCCGTACCAGGGGTCGTACCAGTGGCCGTACCAGGGCTCGTACCAGTGGCCGTACCAGTGGCCGTACCAGTGGCCGTACCAGGGGTCGTATCAGTGGCCGTACCAGGGCTCGTACCAGTGGCCGTATCAGGGGTCGTACCAGTGGTCGTACCAGGGGCCGTACCAGTGGCCGTACCAGTGGCCGTACCAGGGGCCGTACCAGTGGCCGTACCAGGGGCCGTACCAGTGGTCGTACCAGGGGCCGTACCAGTGGTCGTACCAGGGGCCGTACCAGTGGCCGTACCAGTGGCCGTACCAGTGGCCGTACCAGTGGCCGTACCGCCCCGGTCTCTGTGCCGGTGGCATCCTGCTGCCCCAGGGGCCCCACAGACTCGGTTGGAGAGCTGCAGCGTCAGGAGCGTCTTAACGAGCGTCTTAACGAGCCCCCTGGGAGCCCCCTGGGAGCCCCCCACTGCCGCTCCAGGTAATCTGGGTACGGTGTAATGAGCCCCCCAGGCCGGCCCACTCTGAACCAACAACACGTCAGCGGGTTCAGCCTCCATCACAGAGGAGAGCATTAGGCACCAGGGCGTGCGCTTAGGCCTGCTCGCTCCTTAAGTGTGTGTGTACGTGTGTACGTGTGTGTTAGCTGCCTCTATTTATTGGACGCCACCGGGAGCAGTCCCAAGCATACCCCCTCCCTCCCTCCCTCCCTTTCTGTCTGTCTGTCTGCATCCCTCTCGCTCTCTTTCCAGAGTTGACCATCGACCCCCAAGACATCCCCCTCCCCCCCCTCTCTCTCTCTCTCTCTCTAATGCGCCCCACAGCAGAGTCCCATCTCGTGCTGTGACCTGCTCCTCTCCTCCTCTTCTCCAGCTCACATTAAGGGGAGCAGAGGAACAGTACAGTGGAGTACAGTAGAGCTAGGAGGAGGGATGGATGTCTGACTCACTTTGTTCAATTGTATTATTTTCTGTTTTTATACATATATACATTATCTCTTGTGTTTGTGTGTGCATTGAGTGGGAGTCTGGGAGGAGGTTCACAGGTCACACCCTCAACAGCAACAGCAGGTAATGATTTCTGGCTTTGTTGACAAGACACACAAATATATGAGAGACAGGGTGTTGATGAGCTCTCAGACATCTCTCTCCTCTCCCCTCTCCTCTCCCTTCCTTCCTCTCTCCCCTCTCCCCCCTCCTCTCCCCTCTCTCCTGTCTCCCTTTCTTCCTCTCTCCTCCTCTCTCCCCTCTCCCTTCTCCTCTCCTCTCTCCTCTTACCTCTCCTCTCTCCTCTCCCCTCTCTCCTCTCCCCTCTCTCCTCTCTCTTCTCCCTTCCTTCCTCTCTCCTCTCCTCTCTCCTCTCTCTCCTCTCCCCGCTCCTCTCTCCTCTCTCCTCTCTCCTCTTACCTCTCCTCTCTCCTCTCTCCTCTCCCCTCTCTCCTCTCCCTTCCTCTCTCCTCTCTCCTCTCCCCTCCTCCCTCTCTCCTCTCTCCTCTCTCCCCTCTCTCCTCTCCCCTCTCCTCTCTCCCCTCTCTCCTCTCCCCTCTCCTCTCTCCTCTCTCCTCTCCCCTCTCCCCGCTCCTCTCTCCTCTCTCCTCTCTCCTCTCCCCTCTCCTCTCCTCTCCTCTCTCTCCTCTCTCCTCTCTCCTCTCTCCTCTCTCCTCTCTCCTCTCCTGCTCCACCACCCTAACCCCCTCAGCCAGTGGACGCTACGTCACACAGCCCGCCGTCATATCTCAGCACTAAAGGTGAGGTCAAACTGTAAATCTATATAATAAGGTTAGCCCAATCTGCATAATAATCCAGCCACATTGGCATCAGGACCATCATTGGAGTAAGAACCCAGCCCCTGAATGTGCAGTGAGGCACGGGGGTAGGAATTATGGCCGCATCATTTAATCAAACCCTAAAAGCAATAGTGAAGAGAAGAGCGTCAGACGTCTTTCTATTCAAACTGCTGCCTGCTTTAACGATGAAGAACACGTTTACCTCCTAATGGCTGCTGCCGGGACACCGCGACCCAGTGCTGGATGCTGATTGCAGGACATGCAGTCCATCATGAGGCCCAAGACACACACACTCACACACAACTCACAGCGGTACACATAACCATACACACACACTCACACACACACACACACACAACTCACACCGGTACACATACTCACACACAACCAAATACAACTCACACAAATACACAAATGCACATGCACACACAAACACAACCCCATACACTGGTACAAGCACACACTGCGACTCCACGCTCAGAAACAGTTGTGCTCAGGACTTCAAAGAGCAGTTTGACACACATCCACGCTACGGTAGCAGACCTAGGACCCATGCCTGTCGTAGCGCTCCAACAGACAGAGAGCTGTGTCTGTCTGCGGTGAAAGGACCTACCTCCTCCTGCAGTCAGCCGGGGGGGGTCCTCATCCACTCTGCAGCCAGCTCCTACTGTACAAGTTGTAGGAGAAGAGATGTAGGAGGGAACTCATCCAGCAGAGCATAGCAGTAACTCCTCTGGTCTCTACACACACTCCCTTCGCTGAGAGCTGCCCATGGTGAACTGTCTGTCTGTCTCTCCTTTCACCAGGCTGTTGGACACACTGTGTCTCTCTCTCTCACTCACACAGTCTCTCTCTATCTCTCTCTCTCTCAACCTCTCTCTCTGTCATTCTCCTAGTACCTCCATTGGACACTGTCTCTCCAGTTCTGCCTTGCAGAACTGTACCTCTCTCTGTAACTGTCTCTCTCTCTCTCGCTCTCTCTACTGTGAAGCTCCACCCCTTCAGCGCTCTATATGTCTCCATCTTCTCTTCTCTATGTAACACACACACACACGCACACACACACACACACACACACAAATACAACTCACCCCGGTACACACACACACACACACACACACACACACACAAATACAACTCACCCCGGTACACACACACACACACACACACACACACACACACACACACACACACACACACACACACACACACACACACACACACACACACTCACCCTTGCTCCTGTAGACTATTATTATCTCTCTACCCGGTTAACCTCCTCTCTCTCTCTCTCTCTCTCTCTCTACAAACACACATTTACATTTACATTTACATTTAGGGCATTTCGCAGACGCTTTTATCCAAAGCGACTTACAATAAGTACATTTGTCGTAAGAAGTGCATCAATATATCGCTGTCGGTACAGAAAGGATGTTCATAGAACCAAGTGCAAGTACCACAATCGCTAGGTTAATCAATTCCCCGTATTACAGACATGATAGCAGCTACTGCAGTTGCTACACAGTTAAGTACTACAACACAATACAATTCACTACAATACAATACAGTGTACAATGGTGGTCAGAAGAGGAAAGAGGAAAGGTGGCTATGCAGAGTCGAGGTGGACTCTGAACAGGTGAGTCTTGAGTCCTTTTAGTGAGCGACTCTGCGGTCCTGAGGGCGGCAGGGAGCTCGTTCCACCACTGAGGTCCCAAAACCGAGCAGCTCAACACACATACACGCACAAGCGCACACAAACACACACAGGACTTCCCCCATGTGGGTGTAGATGAAGTCGCATTCTCATCATTTCCAGGTAAAATAACGTCTCCGCACACCTGAACACTGCCAGCTGAACACCAGGAGCCTCCTCTCAGGGGCCCAGAGGGCCCCCATGGGGTGTGGCCCCAGGTGGGTGTGGCCCCAGGTGGGTGTGGTCAGGGACAGAGCTGCCCCCAGGTGGGTGTGGCCCCAGGTGGGTGTGGTCAGGGACAGAGCTGCCCCCAGGTGGGTGTGGCCCCAGGTGGGTGTGGTCAGGGACAGAGCTGCCCCCAGGTGGGTGTGGCCCCAGGTGGGTGTGGTCAGGGACAGAGCTGGCCCCAGGTGGGTGTGGTCCCAGATGGGTGTGGTCCCAGGTGGGTGTGGTCCCAGGTGGGTGTGGCCCCAGGAGGGTGTGGTCCCAGGTGGGTGGGGTCAGGGACAGCGAGGGCGATTCTACTCACTGGTGACTCAGTTAACCCTACTCTTGAAGCGGTCTGCGAAACGTTGTGATTATAGTTTAACAGAACTTCTGAAGTCAAAGGTTGGGAACCACTGATGCAGAGCACGTGAATATGCTGAGGCATGTGCGCGAGAGAGAGAGAGAGAGAGAGAGAGAGAGAGAGAGAGAGAGAGAGAGAGAGAGAGAGAGAGAGAGAGAGAGAGAGGAGAGCGAGTCAATGAGTTGCAATTGCATAATAGAAAGATGGAGATAGAGGCGTTAACATTGATGTATTAATAAAATATTGAGATGTCAAGATTCATATTATATATACAATTTGGAGATGCTAAGATTATAATTATTTTTGTATAATATTGAGAAGTTAAGATGCTATTTATGTTATTAGGATAAGTAGCATGATAAAGACAGTACTTCAAATGTACAGAGCAAATTAAAAATTATAGAATTGAAACCTGTGATATTCACTGTTAAATATTAACCCCAGGGAGAATATATAACAGAACTCTGTTCAAGATTTCTGGTTCTTTAGAAATATACACTTCATAATGCCAGATGACCGACAGATCAATGCATTGGTGATCTCTAGTGGCCATTACAGGTAACTGGAGACAGGGACGGCTCATCAGCGACAATTTAGACTAAGTGACCATTTAAAGAATCAAATATGCGAGTTATTTTAGGTATTATCAGTTGATCAGTTGATTGATTAATATATTTATCTGAATATTTCTAGAAATCTCCGTGAATTCTTTTGCAGTAGAACCTTGACGCTGCTCCACTCCAAACAGAATACTTGAGAACATAAAATATCAGATCTGGGTTCTTGTGTTAATATGATTAACATAATAATAGGTGTTTGTTCCTGTTCGTTTTATCAATGATAACATGAATGATGATAGTATCATACTTTGTGATACTTGACGAAGTGGACGATTCTAAGAAGGCTCCAGCAGAGGGCAGCAGTCACCCTGTTTGTGCCGGATGAGACGAGTTACAGGTTCTACAACCTCTGTTACCAGTACCCCCTGGTCTAACAACACTTACCCTAACCCCAGTCTAACAACACTTACCCTAACCCCAGTCTAACAACACTTACCCTAACCCCAGTCTAACAACACTTACCCTAACCCCAGTCTAACAACACTTACCCTAACCCCAGTCTAACAACACTTACCCTAACCCCAGTCTAACAACAATTACCCTAACCCCAGTCTAACAACACTTACCCTAACCCCAGTCTAACAACACTTACCCTAACCCCAGTCTAACAACACTTACCCTAACCCCAGTCTAACAACACTTACCCTAACCCCAGTCTAACAACACTTACCCTAACCCCAGTCTAACAACACTTAACCTAACCCTAGTCTAACAACACTTAACCTAACCCTAGTCTAACAACACTTAACCTAACCCTAGTCTAACAACACTTACCCTAACCCTAGTCTAACAACACTTACCCTAACCCTAGTCTAACACTTACCCTAACCCTAGTCTAACACTTACCCTAACCCTAGTCTAACAACACATATCCTAACCCCAGTCTAACACTAACCATGACCCTAGTCTAACACTAACGAACCCTAACGAAGTTATGATCAAAAAGTCCCATCCGGTTCCGGCTCCGTGTGTTCCCCTGTTCCGGTTTGTTGGGGTTCAATGTGTTCCGGTTCTGGTTGTTCTCCGGTTCCGTTTGTTCCAGTTCCATGTGTTCTCTGGTTCCATGTGTTCTCTTGATCCGTGTGTTCTCCGGTTCCAGTTCTGTGTGTTCTACTGTTCCGGTTCCACGTGTTCTCCGATTCTGTGTGTTCTACTGTTCCGGTTGCGTGTGTTCTACTGATCCGGTTCTGTGTGTTAGACTGTTCGGGTTCCGTGTGTTTCTCCGGTTCCGTGTGTTCTACTGATCCGGTTCCTTGTGTTCTACTGTTCAGGTTCCATGTGTTCTTCGGTTCTGTGTGTCTCCGTTAGCAGCGATCGATGCGCTGCCTGGCAGCCCAGGCAGACAGAGAAACCCGAGCCAACCAATCAGGGCAGACGTTGAGTCTCCTGCTGACAACACACAACGTTTATCCTCTCTACCTTTTATTAGACAAGATCAGTTTCCACAAACTTCTTTTATCAATATACATTGGTGACCAAAAATAAATAAATAAAAATAAATGAAGAAGAAACAGTGAAACCAGTAAGAATCCTAACGTCTCTTATTATACACTGGGAACAACTGGGGCAGAACTGGGAATAACTGGGGCTTAGCTGGGAACCACTGGGGCTGAACTGGGACCCAGCACGTGGCCCCGCGACCCTAACACATGGATAACAACCATTTAACACACAAACACACACACACGCCCACACATTTACTGACGCCCGCATGTGGACATAGAAATGACCGTGAACCCACTATGTTGGTGGCTGGCTGCGTGAATTCTGCTTCATTTTTATTTGGACTTGGTTCCCTCTCTTTCTCGCTCCCTGCCTCTCTGTCTCCCTCTGTTTCTCCTCTCTGCCTCTCTCTACCTCCCTCTCTACCTCCTCCCTCTGTCTCCCTCTCTACCTCCCTCTCTACCTCCTCTCTGCCTCTCTCTGTCTCTCTCCCTTTCTCCTCTCTGCCTCTCTCCGTCTCCCTCTCTTTCTCCTCTCTGCCTCCCTCTTTCTCCTCTCTGCCTCTCTCTGTCTCCCTCTCTGCCTCTCTCTGTCTCCCTCTCTTTCTCCTCTCTGCCTCTCTCTACCTCTCTCTCTGTCTCTCTCTCTTTCTCCTCTCTACCTCTCTCTCTGTCTCCCTCTCTTTCTCCTCTCTGCCTCTGTCTCATGTGTTGTCTCTCTTTTGCTGTCCGAGAACGCAGCATCACTTCTCGTGTTAAATGCTGAGTCACTGCAACACAATATCCAGATCGCCTTCTAATCCCTTTGGAGTCCGCAAACTTTGTTTCAAATTTCTAGAGAGAAGCCATCACTACGGTGAACACCTGCCAACGTTAAGTTAGCTTCTTATTTATTGTGAGGTTAAAACTTTACACTACTGGTGGCTTTCTACATAGAAGCCTTGTTTTTCACAGAAGATCCTATATATATATGACAGAAAAACAAATAAATACTATATATATGTATATATATATATACACATTAATATATGTATATATACATACAAAATAAATGGCGCCCGCACCACGCCCGTCTCATCAGAGTCCTGCTGGTCAAAAGGATTCTCTGATCTACACGTGATAGCAGATCTGAGAGGCGAGCCGAGGCTCCTTCCTCTATCAGAGACAGGAGCCTCGTAGAGGAGCCTCGTAGAGGAGCCTGGTAGAGGAGCCTGGTAGAGGAGCCTCTTAGAGGAGCCTCGTAGAGGAGCCTCGTAGAGGAGCCTCGTAGAGGAGCCTCCTAGTGGAGCCTCCTAGAGGAGCCTGGTAGAGGAGCCTCCTAGAGGAGCCTCCTAGAGGAGCCTCCTAGAGGAGCCTCGTAGAGGAGCCTCGTAGAGGAGCCTGGTAGAGGAGCCTGGTAGAGGAGCCTCGTAGAGGAGCCTCGTAGAGGAGCCTCGCCTCCCGTCTCAGAGCGTGGACCCGATGAACTGACAGACAGCGGGGGGGACCGGGGGGCTAGCATGTGCAGCTACTCTTTGTTGCATGGACTTGCTCGGACATGAAACAATATAAATGAATGAACTCTGTGGGTGTTAAGGACTTTCTTCTGTAAGCCTTTAAACACAACCAATACCACAACCCCTCGTCATTCGTATTGGCACACGTTCAAATCCTCAAAGTCTGCAGATTATTAGGTTATAGTTTAAGTGATAAAAGTGGTCTTAGCTAACTGAGACCTAATTTCTGCCTACTGTTTAGTTACCTGAAAGATTTGAATATCACTAAAAACCCTTTAAATAAAAACAGAACATAAAATAAATGGATCATAACGTAACTACGCATCTTAAAAGTTAACCCAACCCCAAATGGAGAAGTTAATCTGGCGTTACCGGGAGGCTTTTGGGCTCAACAGGATCCGCCGTCGCACACAAAAACAAAGCACACACAAACATGAACACCAACACGCACACATGAACACACGCCAACATGACCACACACACCGACACACACGCCCTTCCACTAACCTGTCGTCATTAGTCTCTGCCCTTGCTGGGCAGACCACATTGATTATTTATTGATTTATTAATATATAAGAGTTCACTTTAACATTGCAGTCGGACGCCTCCAACCAGCACCTCCTGCTCCAACCAGCACCGCCAGTACCATCACCCCCCCTCCTGTGCTGCTACACCAACCGTCCACAGAGCTGCTTCTGCTCCTCCTCCTCCTCATCTGAGCTCCTCCGGTTCGTCGCCATACAGGAAGTTATTGGTTCCTGCCGGCTGGACGTACTCCTCAGTCTTGTCCCAGTCCGACACCCATCCCCCTCCGGCTCCTCCCCCTCCCCCTCCTGCCCCCCCCGCTGCCCCCCCGTTGGGGTCGGCCCCTCCCTGGCTGGTGGCTCCGTACCCCCCCGTGGAGCGGTACAGCTCCTCCGTCTCGTTGCCCAGCTCGTCTTCGTCCAGGATTCCGCACTTCTCGTCGCTGAGCGTCTCGGGCTCGGCCCACCACTGCTTCTCCCCCGACGCGAACAGGCCTGCGGAGCGGGGGGGGCAGGGGTCAGGGGTCGGTGGTCAGGGGTCAGGGGTCAGGCGTCAGGCGTCAGGGGTCGGGGGTCGGGGGGCAGGGGTCGGGGGTTAGGGGTCGGTGGTAGCGGTCGGGACAACACTTTAGAGTACTATGTGCTACATGCTATGAGCTACGTGCTATGTGCTACATGCTATGAGCTATGTGCTGTATGCTACGTGCAATGTGCTATGGGCTACGTGCTATGGGCTAGGTGCTATGGGCTAGGTGCTATGTGCTAGGTGCTAGGTGCTATGCGCTATGGGATATGGGCTACATGCTACGTGCTAGGTGATATGGGCTATGGGCTATGGGCTATGTGCTAGGTACTAGGTGCTATGTACTAGGTGCTACGGGCTAGGTGCTACGTGCTAGGTGCTACGTGCTAGGTGCTATGGGCTAGGTGCTATGTGCTGGGTGCTAGGTGCTAGGTGCTATGGGCTATGTGCTACATGCTACGTGCTAGGTGCTATGGGCTAGGTACTATGTGCCATGTGCTAGGTGCTATGGGCTAGGTGCTAGGTGCTATAGGCTAGGTGCTATGGGCTATGTGCTAGGTGCTATGGGCTAGGTGCTAGGTGCTATGCGCTATGGGATATGGGCTATGTGCTACATACTACGTGCTAGGTGCTATGGGCTATGTGCTAGGTGCTATGTGCTAGGTGCAATGTGCTAGGTGCTACGTGCTAGGTGCTATGGGCTAGGTGCTATGTGCTATGTGCTAGGTGCTATGGGCTAGGTGCTATGGGCTAGGTGCTATGGGATATGTGCCATGTGCCATGTGCTATGGGCTAGGTGCTAGGTGCTATGGGCTAGGTGCTATGGGCTAGGTGCTAGGTGCTAGGTGCTATGGGCTAGGTGCTAGGTGTTATTGGCTAGGTGCTATGTGCTAGGTGATATGGGCTAGGTGCTAGGTGCTATGGGCTATGGGCTATGTGCTACATGCTACGGGCTAGGTGCTATGGGCTAGGTGCTATGGGCTAGGTGCTATGGGATATGTGCTATGGGCTAGGTGCTAGGTGCTATGGAATATGGGCTAGGTGCTAGGTGCTAGGTGCTATGGGATATGGGCTATCTGCGTCTAAACGACTACGATGAGGAGGAAGTTGCTTGCTGGTCTTTCCTCTGCATTTACGCTGTGATATATTGCAGCACGTCCTACTATTACTAATTACTATAACTATTACTATGGCTCCTGAACACTGATGGTGAACTGGTTCAGGAGATGCGTTCCCAGTGGGCGGCGGCACACTCACCGTAGAAGATGACCCCGCCGTAATGGACCATGGAGGCGATGAGGAACACCCCCTGCCACTCCTGCCGGGTCTGGGGTCCGACCGGAGGGTCCGCAGGGGCCAAGGCAAGAGGGGGGGGGGGGCTCCGTTAGAAAGACTGAGGAGAAGCTAGGCTGGTTCAAGACTGATCACTAGTGTTGTCTATTATCTGGAACACAATAACGCCTCATTTATGAATCCATCCATACAGAGATACTGTCCCCTACACAACGTAACCCTAACCCATCCATACAGAGATACTGTCCCCTACACAACGTAACCCTAACCCATCCATACAGAGATACTGTCCCCTACACAACGTAACCCTAACCCATACAGAGATACTGTCCCCTACACAACGTAACCCTAACCCATCCATACAGAGATACTGTCCCCTACACAACGTAACCCTAACCCATTCATACAGAGATACTGTCCCCTACACAACGTAACCCTAACCCATCCATACAGAGATACTGTCCCCTACACAACGTAACCCTAACCCATACAGAGATACTGTCCCCTACACAACGTAACCCTAACCCATCCATACAGAGATACTGTCCCCTACACAACGTAACCCTAACCCATCCATACAGAGATACTGTCCCCTACACAACGTAACCCTAACCCATCCATACAGAGATACTGTCCCCTACACAACGTAACCCTAACCCATCCAGAGATACTGTCCCCTACACAACGTAACCCTAACCCATCCATACAGAGATACTGTCCCCTACACAACGTAACCCTAACCCATCCATACAGAGATACTGTCCCCTACACAACGTAACCCTAACCCATCCATACAGAGATACTGTCCCCTACACAACGTAACCCTAACCCATCCATACAGAGATACTGTCCCCTACACAACGTAACCCTAACCCATACAGAGATACTGTCCCCTACACAACGTAACCCTAACCCATACATACAGAGATACTGTCCCCTACACAACGTAACCCTAACCCATCCATACAGAGATACTGTCCCCTACACAACGTAACCCTAACCCATCCATACAGAGATACTGTCCCCTACACAACGTAACCCTAACCCATACAGAGATACTGTCCCCTACACAACGTAACCCTAACCCATCCATACAGAGATACTGTCCCCTACACAACGTAACCCTAACCCATCCATACAGAGATACTGTCCCCTACACAACGTAACCCTAACCCATACATACAGAGATACTGTCCCCTACACAACGTAACCCTAACCCATACAGAGATACTGTCCCCTACACAACGTAACCCTAACCCATCCATACAGAGATACTGTCCCCTACACAACGTAACCCTAACCCATACAGAGATACTGTCCCCTACACAACGTAACCCTAACCCATCCATACAGAGATACTGTCCCCTACACAACGTAACCCTAACCCATCCATACAGAGATACTGTCCCCTACACAACGTAACCCTAACCCATCCATACAGAGATACTGTCCCCTACACAACGTAACCCTAACCCATACATACAGAGATACTGTCCCCTACACAACGTAACCCTAACCCATCCATACAGAGATACTGTCCCCTACACAACGTAACCCTAACCCATACAGAGATACTGTCCCCTACACAACGTAACCCTAACCCATCCATACAGAGATACTGTCCCCTACACAACGTAACCCTAACCCATCCATACAGAGATACTGTCCCCTACACAACGTAACCCTAACCCATACATACAGAGATACTGTCCCCTACACAACGTAACCCTAACCCATACATACAGAGATACTGTCCCCTACACAACGTAACCCTAACCCATCCATACAGAGATACTGTCCCCTACACAACGTAACCCTAACCCATCCATACAGAGATACTGTCCCCTACACAACGTAACCCTAACCCATACATACAGAGATACTGTCCCCTACACAACGTAACCCTAACCCATCCATACAGAGATGCTGTCCCCTACACAACGTAACCCTAACCCATCCATACAGAGATACTGTCCCCTACACAACGTAACCCTAACCCATCCATACAGAGATACTGTCCCCTACACAACGTAACCCTAACCCATCCATACAGAGATACTGTCCCCTACACAACGTAACCCTAACCCATCCATACAGAGATACTGTCCCCTACACAACGTAACCCTAACCCATACATACAGAGATACTGTCCCCTACACAACGTAACCCTAACCCATACATACAGAGATACTGTCCCCTACACAACGTAACCCTAACCCATCCATACAGAGATACTGTCCCCTACACAACGTAACCCTAACCCATACATACAGAGATACTGTCCCCTACACAACGTAACCCTAACCCATCCATACAGAGATACTGTCCCCTACACAACGTAACCCTAACCCATCCATACAGAGATACTGTCCCCTACACAACGTAACCCTAACCCATACATACAGAGATACTGTCCCCTACACAACGTAACCCTAACCCATCCATACAGAGATACTGTCCCCTACACAACGTAACCCTAACCCATCCATACAGAGATACTGTCCCCTACACAACGTAACCCTAACCCATACAGAGATACTGTCCCCTACACAACGTAACCCTAACCCATCCATACAGAGATACTGTCCCCTACACAACGTAACCCTAACCCATACAGAGATACTGTCCCCTACACAACGTAACCCTAACCCATCCATACAGAGATACTGTCCCCTACACAACGTAACCCTAACCCATACAGAGAAACTGTCCCCTACACAACGTAACCCTAACCCATCCATACAGAGATACTGTCCCCTACACAACGTAACCCTAACCCATACAGATATACTGTCCCCTACACAACGTAACCCTAACCCATACATACAGAGATACTGTCCCCTACACAACGTAACCCTAACCCATACAGAGATACTGTCCCCTACACAACGTAACCCTAACCCATCCATACGGAGATACTGTCCCCTACACAACGTAACCCTAACCCATACATACAGAGATACTGTCCCCTACACAACGTAACCCTAACCCATCCATACAGAGATACTGTCCCCTACACAACGTAACCCTAACCCATTCATACAGAGATACTGTCCCCTACACAACGTAACCCTAACCCATCCATACAGAGATACTGTCCCCTACACAACGTAACCCTAACCCATTCATACAGAGATACTGTCCCCTACACAACGTAACCCTAACCCATCCATACAGAGATACTGTCCCCTACACAACGTAATCCTAACCCATCCATACAGGGGGGGTAGGGGGCTAGGGGGTAGGGGGCTAGGGGGTAGGGGGCTAGGGGGGGTAGGGGGCTAGGGGCTAGGGGGCAAGGGGGTAGGGGGTAGGGGGCTAGGGGGTAGGGGGGGTAGGGGGTAGGGGGCTAGGGGGTAGGGGGGGTAGGGGGCTAGGGGGGGTAGGGGGCTAGGGGGTAGGGGGTAGGGGGGCTAGGGGGGGTAGGGGGTAGGGGGCTAGGGGTAGGGGGTAGGGGGCTAGGGGCTAGGGGGTTTGGGGTAGGGGGGTAGGGGGGTAGGGGGGTAGGGGGCTAGGGGCTAGGGGCTAGGGGGTTTGGGGTAGGGGGGTAGGGGGGTAGGGGGCTAGGGGCTAGGGGCTAGGGGGTAGGGGGCTAGGGGGTAGGGGGTAGGGGGCCAACCCTTACCTTATGCTTGGTCATGGCGCCTACGATCAGGGGGCACACCATGCCCGACAGCGTGCCCACGCCGTTGGAGATGCCCATCAGGATGCTGGCATAGCGCGGGGCGATGTCCAGGTGGTTCACGTTGAACCCTGCCGGAGAGGAGGGGGTTAGGGTCAGACGGTCTGGGGTTCTCTGGTCCTCTAGCTCCTGCCTCCCTGAGGGAGACGGGAGCCCTCAGAGGATCAGGCTGTCAGCGACCTTCTACTCAAAGGGAAGCTAACTCTGAATGTAGAATTGATGTATTTTTAGTAGAGCTGTCAAGCGATTAAAATATTTAATCGTGATTAATCGCATTAATGTCATAGTTAACTCGCGATTAATCGCGATTAATCGCAAATTATTTTTCTATGCTAAATATCCCTTGATTTTTTTGTCCCATAATTCTTCTCATTTTAATTCTCTTATCAACATGGTGAAGTGCATCGGCTTGCCTTGTGCAAATGATTTTTTATTGATAACAACATTGGCATATACTGATCAAAACAGGACGATACAAAAAAAGAGCCTATAGTGCAATTAAACGACTGCTTTGATCAAATGTCATTTGAACATAGCAGTCAGGCTACTGCTTCTTTGTTTTGAGCCAAAGAAAAAACAAAATATATATATTTTTTAAATGAAATAATTGCGTTAATCGCGCAATAATTTTTTTAACGCCGTTAAAATTGGTTTGCGTTAACGCCGTTAATAACGCGTTTAACTAACAGCTCTAATTTTTAGTTATTATCTGTCTGTAGTCTTTGTGGTTTATTTTCGTACATATAATTGTATAATAATATAATCACTTAATATATACCATTTTACTTATTTTGTTAGTTGATCAGAAGGGGGGGGGGGGGCACGCCCACAGCCTCTCACCTGAGATGGCGAATCCGGAGAAGCCCACGGCCAGCACCAGGAAGCTGATGGCCACCACCTTGGTGTGGGAGAAGCCCACCACCAGCAGAAGAGTGGCCTCCATGCCGAAGCCTGGGGGGAGGATGGTAGGTCGTAGGTCAGGGGTCAACCTCCTCCAGAGCGCCGGCCCTTCACTACCGTCCGTTCAGTCGAACCCAGACCACGTCTCAGACCCAGAGCCCTCCCGCTGTGGGTCCAACTCGCTGGGAACCCAGAGCCCTCCCGCTGTGGGTCCAACCCCGCTGGGAACCCAGAGCCCTCCCGCTGTGGGTCCAACCCCGCTGGGAACCCAGAGCCCTCCCGCTGTGGGTCCAACCCCGCTGGGAACCCAGAGCCCTCCCGCTGTGGGTCCAACCCCGCTGGAACCCTAACCCCCAGAGGTAGAACCCAGAGGTAGAACCCAGAGGGAGAACCCAGAGGTAGAACCCAGAGGGAGAATCCAGAGGTAGAACCCAGAGGGAGAACCCAGAGTTGAGGCAGTTGTGGGGACTTCAACACTATGCACCCATAATGAAGCTCGGTCTATTCTTATCGCTGAGCCCCGGGCTACTGTTGGCTGCGTTCAATACGATGCTCTGCAAGCCTCTCGGGTTACCTCAGCCCCATCGATCTGTGGAGCAGGAACAGTCCAGGGAACGCGAGAGGCTGAGAGAACTGGCTGACTGAAGCTCACAGTGATCTCTGCTAATGATCAGATGTTAAGCTCTGGGCTCCTTGTGACACCTCTCCAGAGAGTCGGGATGTGTTCACGGTGAGAGGAACAGTAAGGAGACGTGAGTCGGGATGTGTTCACACTGAGAGGAACAGTAAGGAGACGTGAGTCGGGATGTGTTCACAGTGAGAGGAACAGTAAGGAGACGTGAGTCGGGATGTGTTCACAGTGAGAGGAACAGTAAGGAGACGTGAGTCGGGATGTGTTCACGGTGAGAGGAACAGTAAGGAGACGTGAGTCGGGATGTGTTCACGGTGAGAGGAACAGTAAGGAGACGTGAGTCGGGACGTGTTCACGGTGAGAGGAACAGTAAGGAGACGTGAGTCGGGACGTGTTCACGGTGAGAGGAACAGTAAGGAGACGTGAGTCGGGACGCGTTCACGGTGAGAGGAAAAGCAAGGAGACGTGAGTCGGGATGTGTTCACGGTGAGAGGAACAGTAAGGAGACATGAGTCGGGATGTGTTCACGGTGAGAGGAACAGTAAGGAGACGTGAGTCGGGATGTGTTCACGGTGAGAGGAACAGTAAGGAGACGTGAGTCGGGATGTGTTCACGGTGAGAGGAACAGTAAGGAGACGTGAGTCGGGATGTGTTCACGGTGAGAGGAACAGTAAGGAGACGTGAGTCGGGACGTGTTCACGGTGAGAGGAACAGTAAGGAGACGTGAGTCGGGATGTGTTCACGGTGAGAGGAACAGTAAGGAGACGTGAGTCGGGATGTGTTCACGGTGAGAGGAACAGTAAGGAGACGTGAGTCGGGATGTGTTCACGGTGAGAGGAACAGTAAGGAGACGTGAGACGGGATGTGTTCACGGTGAGAGGAACAGTAAGGAGACATGAGTCGGGATGTGACAGAGCGCCGCTGAGCCACACAGCCCAAAATAACACATCCTTTACACCAAAACCTTCTGAGGTGAGTACCTTCCATGTCCTCTGTACCCGTAGAGACGTAATGAGATAGATAATAGACCAAGTGAGAACATGAATAGAGTTGAATATCTTCCACATGTAGACACATAATGAGATAGATAATAGACCAGGTGAAAACATGAATACTGCTGCGTCTCACCTCCACAGTTCATCAGCTTCCTGACGTTGGTGGTGCTCATGATCTGATTGGTGCGCAGGTAGTCAGCCAGCTGCCCTCCGATTGGTACGATGATGGTCATGACGAGGTGGGGGAGGGCTGACACGATGCCCACCTAAACACGCAGCGCAGGTTAAAGTCCATTTAGAAACGTATTCATCGAGGGAGAAGGGCAACGAGGAGAGGAGGTTCAGAGAACAAAAGGAACCAACGTCTCATGTCTCTCCAGACAGACTCAGATAAATGCAACTTGTGTGGGGACCGGATCTCCAGGGACCACTGCTGGTTTAAATAAGAATGAAATAAGAAAATGAAGACACTCTATTATCCTTCGTCCAGATGTGTTCATACGTGTTCATGTGTGTTCATACGTGTTAATACCTGTTCCTACCTGTCCAGATGTGTTCATATGCGTTAATGTATGTTAATGTCTGTTAATACGTGCTAATACGTGTTCATATCTGTTCATATCTGTTCACATGTGTTCATATCAGTTAATATCTGTTGTATTTGGAATGTAAAACGGACTTCGCAGAGGCCGCCGTCCTCCGCTGCGCGTCGGACAGTTCTAAGGCCTCCGCATCGTCCATTAATTCCTGATAATGGACACCTCGTCGGTGAAGACCATTCATTTCTATTTTTAATGCGTTTTACAATCCAAATAAAACGTTTTTCACAAGCCATGACTTTGTTTCCCTGGTAACGCCTGAGGGTTTGACTAATTCCTGGAACAATCATTACCCCCCCGTCAGGTTCTCATGCAACGGAAACGTTCTTCACTCCTCCAGTAAATAGGATGGACCTTAGCTATGACTTGGCAACGGAAGGTATTCTAGTCCGCTCAGCTATGAGCCAGAGAGCTAACGTTATGCATTGTACATATTTATATATATTTATAGATTCGTCTCAGCCTTTATACAGATATTCTACTGTCTATTGCATATATACGCTTTGTCTAATTACAGTTTAATTCATTTTTCACAATTGACCAGCTCTCGTTTTGAAGACTTAATCACTGCGCCATTCGTTTCAATGGGAATCGCGACGGTCTATACTTTCAGCATAAAGTGTACATATTTATAATTTGAATGTCGTCCCAGCCTTTATACCACAGATACTATAGGGTCTATAGCATATAACCGCGTTTTTCTGATTACAGTTTAATGCATTTTTCACAGTTTACCAGGTCTCGTTTTGAAGGTTGATGAGACAATTTGACTGGAACTACTTAGCAGGTGTCCGTATATCAGGGGTTAATGCACATCCTGCAGCCAATCAGAATCAAGTATTCCCCCAGACCATGGTATAATACGTGTTAATATGTGTCAATACGTGTTCATATATATGCAATATGGAATACTTATTCACTAAAGGTTATGGAATGATATTTTCATGCTTATTTCAAACTTGAACCCATGTTCTCAAGGGCGTGCTGGCACCACATCCTGGTTGGGGGTAAAAGGAATGAAGATGGACCGGCGAGAGTAGAACCCCGGTCGCTGGGTTGATACTGATCCACTTTGCCGCCTCCACTACCTCTCTACAGTTGAAAACATATGCTATACATTTCGTACATAGGGTGTATTTAAAGTGAATTCCCTAAATTATAAAATAAAGCAGCTTTAGCATTTTGAAATCATCATCATTCTATTGGGATTAATGGCGAACAATTCTGCAATTGGCTTAGTTATTTTATAGACAATATGCAGAATCTTTTTACTTACGAATCACATGATCGGCCAATTTTGCCAGCACGCCTCCCTAGCCTTATTATGTGCAACTGTGTTGCCCCTAGCCGTTATCTGATTCTTGAACTCCTCATGGGAGTTCATTATGACTATCTGTCCCCCATGAGTGAAATATACTGCCCGTAATCTATCCATTTTGTAAAGGTGAGTAAAATGACGCGATAAACGCCCGTTTCACGGGAACGTGCGTTGAAAATTAAGCGGAAAACCGGGATTGACAAATTGACTCGTAAGTGAGCTTCATGGTACCATTTAACTCTGATCGCGAGTTGCGTATTTGTCAATCCAGGTTTTCCCAAGAAAACCTGGGTATGTTCAGCACGCTTCGTAGTTTACCCCACTGGCTGCTCTCCTGGGTTTGATCTTTTATTTGGTCTTGTTGTTTACTAGGGTTATGGGTTATTTAGGGTTAGTAAGGGTAAGTGAGGGTCAGTCTTGGTTAGTTAGGGTTAGTAAGGGGAAGTCTGGGTGAGTTAGGGTCGGGTTAGGTAAGGTGAGAGAGGGTTAGTTAAGGTTAGTTATGGTAAGTAAGGGTAAGTCTGGGTTAGTTAGGGTTAGTTATGGTAAGTCTGGGTAAATTAGGTTTGGGTTAGTTCGGGTTGGTTAGGGTTAGTAAACGTCAGGTTAACCCGGCTCACCTTGCTGATCTCGAAGCCAAACACCTCCTCAAAGTAGGCGGGCTGGCTGATGAGCAGCAGGTAGAAGGTCCAGCTGCGGCAGAAGTTGGCCACGATGATGGCGTAGACGGGCATGGAGGTGAAGAACGCCCGCCACGGGGTGTTGAACTTCTGCAATGACAACAGGTAGTCAGTGTCACACGCCTCTAGAGTGAAACCTGCTCCTAGGACATTTGGACTTAGGGTTAGGGATAGTTTATCTAAAGAATCGATAGTGACGAAAACAAGCTCCATGACGGATAATGAACCACAGAATGGAAACCTTATCAGATTCTATCTTCTAGTGTGAGATAGGACCGGTCCAAACCAGAACACGCCTGCTTCTACACAGGTGCAAGAATATTAATCTGAATTCTCGACTCCTAAAATAGACTTTGAGTCCAAAATAGTGCGACTACATCTGCAGCGTGTGCTTTGCTCCGCAAGAACAACATGATCTATTTATAGCAACATTCATACTCCGGATGTTTTAACATCAGGGTGCTGGAGATCACTGTGATGGTGACTATGGGATAGTTGATAGGGACCCACTATAGACCCCCACGTACCTGGACCCACTGTAGACCACCACGTACCTGGACCCACTACAGACCCCCACGTACCTGGACCCACTATAGACCCCCACGTACCTGGACCCACTATAGACCCCCACGTACCTCGACCCACTGTAGACCACCACGTACCTGGACCAACTATAGACCCCCACGTACCTGGACCCACTATAGACCCCCCACCCTCTAGAAGGACCCACTATAGACCCCCCACCAGGACCCACTATAGACCCCCACGTACCTGGACCCACTATAGACCCCCACCTACCAGGACTCACTGTAGACCCCCCACGTACCAGGACTCACTGTAGACCCCCACCCCCACCAGGTCTCTCTATAGACCCCCACCTACCAGGACTCTTTATAGACCCCCACCCCCACCAGGTCTCTCTATAGACCCCCACCCCCACCAGGTCCCTCTGTAGACCCCCACCCCCACCCCCACCAGGTCCCTCTATAGACCCCCCACCCCCACCAGGTCTCTCTATAGACCCCCACCCCCACCAGGTCTCTCTATAGACCCCCACCCCCACCAGGTCCCTCTATAGACCCCCCACCCCCACCAGGTCTCTCTATAGACCCCCACCCCCACCAGGTCTCTCTATAGACCCCCACCCCCACCAGGTCTCTCTATAGACCCCCCACCCCCACCAGGTCTCTCTATAGACCCCCACCAGGTCTCTCTATAGACCCCCACCAGGTCTCTCTATAGACCCCCACCCCCACCAGGTCTCTCTGTAGACCCCCACCAGGTCTCTCTGTAGACCCCCACCCTCCCTAGTGACTGACGGAGCTCCAGGAGAGACTCTGGGACCCACCGTGACGGGGGTGGTGTTCATGGTGGAGGTCCCGATGCTCTCCTCGATGTAGTTCTTCTCCTCCTCGGTGATGGTGGGGTGCGCTGCCGGGCTCTCATAGGACACCAGCACCCAGAAACAGTACCAGAGCACCCCGAAAGTACCTGCATGGGGAACACAGTCAGACAGGAAACAGTATGGAGGAACACACAGTCAGACAGGAAACAGTATGGAGGAACACACAGTCAGACAGGAAACAGTATGGAGGAACAAACAGTCAGACAGGAAACAGTATGGAGGAACACACAGTCAGACAGGAAACAGTATGGAGGAACACACAGTCAGACAGGAAACAGTATGGAGGTACACACAGTCAGACAGGAAACAGTATGGAGGAACACACAGTCAGACAGGAAACAGTATGGAGGAACACACAGTCAGACAGGAAACAGTATGGAGGAACACACAGTCAGACAGGAAACAGTATGGAGGAACACACAGTCAGACAGGAAACAGTATGGAGGAACACACAGTCAGACAGGAAACAGTACCAGAGCACCCCGAAACTACCTGCCAGGGATGGAAAGAGCCCAGATTGACCCCGTGTGACGCGAGCTCACCGTAGACGTAGAACACCGACGACCAGCCGGAGTACTGCACCAGAATACCGGCCAGGGGCATGGCGATGACCGCGCCCGCGTAGGACCCTACGGACACACACACACACACACACACACACACACACACACACACACACACACACACACACACACACACACACACACACACACACACACACACACACACACACACACACACACACACACACACGACGAGACATGTGGAAGAAGGGGTTACACAAGCAACCTTAGTTCCTAGCTAGAGCCAGTAACCAGTAACCATTAACCAGTAACCAGCAACCACAGTGATGTGTGCTCACCACAGAAGGCTGTGGTTGCCAGGCGACTTCTCTCCAGGGGCGGGGCCCATTTGGCCCATATTCCATGGCACGCTGGATAGGAGACGCCCTATTGGACAGGGAAGATGTCAATCACACTGAACCCAATAAAAAACAACAAAGACACTAATAATACAATTATATTGATAATAATAATGACAATAATAATAATTCAGATAATAACAATCATAACCATATGATAATAAACTTAATGATATAATCAATATAATATAAAAAAGCGGTGAAGTGGAGCAGAGAGATCACTATGTCTATCAGAGGGGTGGTGACGTATATCATTCGCGTTGAGAGCAGCGAGGGGCTGTAGTTCACAAAGCGGCCTCACACAAAACCTAACATTATCAAAACTATCAACATATGTGTAATCCAGGGCGTATAAAGACTGGGACCAGAAGATAATGACTTTCTCTCATTTGAAACCCATTCATATTTTCCTAGCCCAGAGGTCCCATGGGGGGTCTCCTGGAAGGGGCGGACTAACTGTGCGTTCACACCAAACGGAAAATTTGTCGCCCGTTCGCGTTGTTGCCGAAGTTTTGTCGTGCCACACATTAATATTCTTGCACCTGTGTAGAAGCAGGCGTGTTCTGGTTTGGACCGGTCCTATCTCACACTAGAAGATAGAATCTGATAAGGTTTCCATTCTGTGGTTCATTATCCGTCATGGAGCTTGTTTTCGTCACTATCGATTCTTTAGATAAACTATCCCTAACCCTAAGTCCAAATGTCCTAGGAGCAGGTTTCACTCTAGAGGCGTGTGACACTGACTACCTGTTGTCATTGCAGAAGTTCAACACCCCGTGGCGGGCGTTCTTCACCTCCATGCCCGTCTACGCCACCATCGTGGCCAACTTCTGCCGCAGCTGGACCTTCTACCTGCTGCTCATCAGCCAGCCCGCCTACTTTGAGGAGGTGTTTGGCTTCGAGATCAGCAAGGTGAGCTGGGTTAACCTGACGTTTACTAACCCTAACCAACCCTAACTAACCCAAACCTAATTTACCCAGACTTACCATAACTAACCCTAACTAACCCAGACGTACCCTTACTTACCATAACTAACCTTGACTAACCCTCTCTCACCTTACCTAACCCTACCCTAACTCACCCAGACTTCCCCTTACTAACCCTAACTAACCAAGAATGACCCTCACTTACCCTTACTAACCCATAACCCTAGTAAACAACAAGACCAAATAAAAGATCAAACCCAGGAGAGCAGCCAGTGGGGTAAACTACGAAGCGTGCTGAACATACCCAGGCTTTCTTGGGAAAACCTGGATTGACAAATACGCAACTCGCGATCAGAGTTAAATGGTACCATGAAGCTCACTTACGAGTCAATTTGTCAATCCCGGTTTTCCACTTAATTTTCAACGCACGTTCCCATGAAACGGGCGTTTATCGCGTCATTTTACTCATCTTTACAAAATGGATAGATTACGGGCAGTATATTTCACTCATGGGGGACAGATAGTCATAATGAACTCCCATGAGGAGTTCAAGAATCAGATAACGGCTAGGGGCAACACAGTTGCACATAATAAGGCTAGGGAGGCGTGCTGGCAAAATTGGCCGATCATGTGATTCGTAAGTAAAAGGATTCTGCATATTGTCTATAAAATAACTAAGCCAATTGCAGAATTGTTCGCCATTAATCCCAATAGAATGATGATGATTTCAAAATGCTAAAGCAAGGTCAAACCTGCTTTATTTTATAATTTAGGGAATTCACTTTAAATACACCCTATGTACGAAATGTATAGCATATGTTTTCAACTGTAGAGAGGTAGTGGAGGCGGCAAAGTGGATTAGTATCTCCCCCCCTCTCTCCTCATAGAGGGACGCCCTCCCCCCCTCTCCCTCCTTATAGAGGGACGCCCTCCCCCCCTCTCCCTCCTTATAGAGGGACGCTCTCCCCCCCCTCTCTCTCCTCATAGAGGGAGGCTCTCCCCCCATCTCCCTCCTTATAGAGGGAGGCTCTCCCCCCCCTCTCTCCTCATAGAGGGACGCCCTCCCCCCCCTCTCCCTCCTCATAGAGGGACGCCCTCCCCCCCTCTCTCTCCTTATAGAGGGACGCCCTCCCCCCCTCTCCCTCCTCATAGAGGGACGCTCTCCCCCCCCTCTCCCTCCTTATAGAGGGACGCTCTCCCCCCCCTCTCTCTCCTCATAGAGGGACGCTCTCCCCCCCCTCTCTCTCCTCATAGAGGGACGCTCTCCCCCCCCTCCCTCCTTATAGAGGGACGCCCTCCCCCCCCTCTCCCTCCTTATAGAGGGACGCTCTCCCCCCTCTCTCCTCATAGAGGGACGCTCTCCCCCCCTCTCTCTCCTCATAGAGGGAGACTCTCCCCCCCCTCTCCCTCCTTATAGAGGGACGCCCTCCCCCCCTCTCCCTCCTTAGAGAGGGACGCCCTCCCCCCCTCTCCCTCCTTATAGAGCTCGTAACTGTGCGTTCACACCAAACGAGACGGGGCGAAAAGATCCCATACAGAGTGAACGTAGAGACGCGTATCAGGCGACTTTTTCGTGAGAGAAAACCGGCGACAAGTTTTGATTTGTCGCGCCACACTTTCGCCGTGCACAGGCGAGCGCGTTCACGAGGATTTGTGGCAAATTCGCTCGAGTTGAAATATTTCAACTTTGACGCGAATTTCGCGTAATGACAGCCAATCAGCGTTCAACAGCGTGGCCACTGAGTGACAGGTGTAACGTAACAGCCAATCAGCGTTCAACCGTCAAACTAGTGCAGTGCAGTCCGGGGTGAACTGCAGCATGGAGGAGAAAGGGAATGTTGCCGTTTGCGACTTCCAGAGCTCTATATATAATATAATAGTATATAATATAATATTTGTATATATAATATCACGGCCAAAAGCTCTGTGCGCCTCCGGATGGCCGTAGCGTGGGGAGCTCTCATAGGGATTGGGCTTCTCGGGGTTTGTTTACCGGCGTTGCTATGTTTCCGGTCTTGTGTGTTCCAACGGTTTATTAGGTAGGCCTATCTAATAAATCTGTCTATTCAATACTTCATTCACTGCCTCTTCCGTGGTCATTACAATATTATGAATATACTGCGACGGGTCCTCCGACGTCTCTCCCTCTTCCACAAAAGGTAAAGACATGCAATGGTGGTTATCTTGTTGTGGCGCGACAAATTCTACAAAACTTGCACAGCGACAGACAGCGTCCCTCTATGAGGAGAGCTGAGAGGAGTCAACAGGCTGCTGCTCCGGGAGGAGACGTTCTCCGCACCTCCACCAGGCCCTGGCAGATCCTGACGAGGATGACGCAGCCGAAGTGCATCCGGGCGGCCGAGGGGATGAGCATGTTGAGGCAGGACGTGGCCACGATGGCGAAGCCGAACACTCTGGGGCAGGAGGGAAAGGAGAGAGTCACCTTCTGATCTGTCGTGGACAAACAGCCGGTCTGGAAGATGAACACTGACCTGTTGGCGGCAAACCTCTGACAGATGAACCCTCCGGGGATCTGGGTGACAATGTAGCCCCAGAAGAAAGAGCCGTGGATCATCCCCACCGTCTCGGGGTCCCAGTCGAACTGGGCCTCCTGGGGGCACAGGGGGTCAGAGTTAGGGGTACCCCTAACCCCGACACCAGACGGGTTGTACTGAACTGGAAGGGGAGGGTGGAGGGAGGGAACACACAGCAGGAATCTAAAGCATCCTGAGAGAGAGTTCCTGTATTCCGGTGAATGTTATTTATCATTATAGAAAATCAATCAAATAAATACTAGTACAGGAAAGGCCTATCACATGAGCCCACTGCAGAATCTGCCGGCAGCAAGGACGGACCAACCTTGTAACTAAATGGAAAGAAGTTTTTCTATATCATATATCACTCTGTGGGTCCGACAGGGAGTCAGCAGCTGTTCAGACAACACTGCTGAGGTGATGGATAGTCAGTCCACTGGGATGGTGTTATTCTGCCAACACATAACCAGCAGGGTCCAGCTCCTCACCCTAGCCCTCACCCTAACCCTAAACCTAACTATAACCAGCAGGGTCTTGCTCCTCACCTCTGTGTTGGTCTAAACTAACTAACTACCTAACTTAACGAACAACCTGCCTTGGAGCTAGCATACGAAGCGCTGCGGTTACTTGAGGCATGTGCAGAGAGCTTCATAACCGCGCTACGCTGACCCTAGCTAACCCTAGATAACCCTAGCTAACCTGTGGAGGGAGTATCACCCTCATCAGAAGGCCTGCCTGGTGTCAGCCAATCCCCATTGCTGTTTAGTTCACTCTTCAAAGCCTTTTGACATAATGCTGGTGATTAAGAGAGCCAGATAAACCTCCTTTGTCTGGGCTTAGCATCGGCGTTCACACAGTACCAGAACACCCAGAGACCACCACTAACCGCACACACTGGATAGGACTCCAACATGAGGGGGGATGAGCTCCACCCCCCAGCTAAGGCTAGAAACAAGAAGGAACCAAGAAGGAAAGACCTATTCGGACTGAACTGACTTCACCATGCTGACCCCCCCCCCCCCCCCCCCCACTCACCACGATGACCTCCTTGTTGTCCCGCAGCTCGCGGTGGCTGTTCACCATGCTCACAATGGCCACCCCCAGGTTGCAGCGGATCCCGAAGGAGATGCAGAAGCCGAGTCCGGACAGGATGGCGATGATGTAGCGGCGCGGCAGGCCGAAGCAGGTGCAGTCCACCACCGGCATCTCCTTCTCCACCAGCAGCTCGGGCCGGCCCTCAGCCGACAGCTCCAGGGTCTCTCCATTCTCCTGCTTCTTCTCTAGCGCTCTGCGGGGAGGGGGGGGGGCAGTGACTGTGAGACGGCTGGTCTCTCTGACGCTGAGACGGCTGGTCTCTCTGACGCAGAGACGGCTGGTCTCTCTGACGCAGAGACGGCTGGTCTCTCTAACCCTGAGACGGCTGGTCTCACTAACGCTGAGACGGCTGGTCTCTCTAACGCTGAGACGGCTGGTCTCTCTAACGCTGAGATGGCTGGTCTCTCTAAACCCTGAGACGGCTGGTCTCTCTAACCCTGAGACGGCTGGTCTCTCTCTAACGCTGAGACGGCTGGTCTCTCTAACGCTGAGACGGCTGGTCTCTAAACCCTGAGACGGCTGGTCTCTCTCTAACACTGAAGGCTGGTCTCTCTAACCCTGAGACGGCTGGTCTCTCTAACCCTGAGACGGCTGGTCTCTAAACTCTGAGACGGCTGGTCTCTCTGACGCTGAGACGGCTGGTCTCTAAACCCTGAGACGGCTGGTCTCTAAACCCTGAGACGGCTGGTCTCTCTAACCCTGAGACGGCTGGTCTCTCTAACCCTGAGACGGCTGGTCTCTCTAACGCTGAGACGGCTGGTCTCTAACCCTGAGACGGCTGGTCTCTCTAACCCTGAGACGGCTGGTCTCTCTAACGCTGAGACAGCTGGTCTCTCTAACGCTGGGCTGAAGGTGGCCGGCCGTTGCTTGGCTTGAAGATGTTTCTTGATGGTTTTTAATGTTCTCAAACCCTTCAGACTTCTGAAACCTAGAACTGGATAGACAAATAAAACGTTTTCTGTATCAGCTGAAAGCTTTTAATATATTAAAGGGATTTTTCATTTTTCAATCAATTTGATTTGCATAATCCTTTTGTTTCTAACGTCCTCAAATGCAAATGTTTGGACCTAACTCCAATGTTCTGTGTGAATGATGCGTACAGCCCGTAGATGAACCACGGTCGTCCTTATTGGTTTTTCTCCTCAACACACCTCCCCAATCATCACCTCGCTCTAGAACCTTCCAGCAGCGCGGCGCCCACCCTCCGCTCTCTACCGCCCGCCACCAGGGCTGGACAGACGGACCCCCCTGGACTGACAGCTTCCTGTCCTCACAGCTTCCTGTCCTCACAGCTTCCTGTCCTGACACACAGCTCGGACATCTACTCTACCTGCGTCAAGCCCTGGATGCCTTCCTTCCTCCCTCCCTCCTCCCTCCTTCCTCCCTTCTCCTTCCTCCCTTCCTACTTCCTTCCTCTCTCCTCCTTCCTCCCTCCTCCCTTCCTCCATCCCTTCCTTGGGCTCTCCCCTCCCAACTGTTCCCCTAGCAACGGCTGAGATGAGTATGACCTCTCCAGCCTCCTGTCTTGGAGACATCAAATATGTATCGCGGTGGTTCATCTATTACCCATGGAGTGTAGAGCAGAGCAGACCATCGATCAGCAGCTCATTGATCACCGGCTTGGCGCCAACTTTTGGACGTCAGGGTGTGTGCATGCATGTGTGCGTGCGCGTGTTTGCCTGGTTGCGTGCGTGCATGTTTGTGTGCAGGTGGATTTCCACCAACCGCTGCCATGTGCTCCCTGGGTCAGTTCAGCCGGACACAGATCCCTGGTTTAGTCCACTAGCTTCAGACGGACACAGATCCCTGGTTTAGTCCACTAGCTTCAGACGGACACAGATCCCTGGTTTAGTCCACTAGCTTCAGACGGACACAGATCCCTGGTTTAGTCCACTAGCTTCAGACGGACACAGATCCCTGGTTTAGTCCACTAGCTTCTGGCTATTTTGGGTGAAACAAGGTCAACTTTAACGGAACAACACTAACGCCGGTTTTCCACCGCACATGTAGCTCAACTCGACTCGACACGGCAGCAGCACGGGTCGTGCTGCTGCCATGGAGGACATTACAATTATGGAGGACATACAATTATTAGCTGGTATGTTGAAGAAGTTGAAGAAGTGGAATATGTTGGCCGCGGCGCTGCTATGGCTGTTACCAGCATGGTTGCCATGTCGCTCTCGTGAATTCGTCACACTCTCTGGCCAATCAGTGGCCGGCCGTCTGCCGACGTCACCTTTTAGCATCGGCTCAGCTGCTTGGAACCTAGAGCGAGCCGGTACTAGAAAAAGCAGCCACTTCAGGTACCAGATACCATGTTTTGCGGTGGAAACGCCAAAAATGCGAACTGAGTCGAGTCGAGCTGGTACCATGCAGTGGAAAAGCGGCATAAGACAGAGTCAGCGATGGAGAACATCTGCGCCCTTCCTCATAATGTCCTTTCTGGTGACATCCAAGATGAGCACAAGGTCAACACAGATACAGGAAGCAGGAGGAGCAGGAGGAGGAGAGGGAGCAGGAGGAGGAGGTGGAGAGGAAGCAGGAGGAGCAAGAGGAGGAGGAGAGGGAGCAGGAGGAGGAGGAGAGGGAGCAGGAGGTGCAGGAGGAGGAGTATCAGGAGGAGCGTGGTTGTAAAGCCTCATGCCTACTGCTCGTCGGATGGGCTCTGACATTGATCAAGTATTAATGATTCTCACTGTTGAATTATTAATATCTCTGACTCTTTCACTGACTATTTCTGTCCTCTCTCTCTCTCCCCCGCTCCCCCCCCCCTCTCTCTCTCTCTCTCTCTCTCCCCCTCTCTCTCTCTCTCCTTCCTGCTGGTGCTCTTCTTCACATCTTCTGACCCTGTCTCTCTCTAAGCTCACGGCCTTCTCAGTCTCACACAAGGCCCTCATCACGCCTGTATCTATAGCGCTAGCCTGCTTTCTAGAGCCTTACTGCTGGCCTGTTTCTCTAGCTGCCTTCTAGAGCCTTACTGCTGGCCTGTTTCTCTAGCTGCCTTCTAGAGCCTTACTGCTGGCCTGTTTCTCTAGCTGCCTTCTAGAGCCTTACTGCTGGCCTGTTTCTCTAGCTGCCTTCTAGAGCCTTACTGCTGGCCTGTTTCTCTAGCTGCCTTCTAGAGCCTTACTTCTGGCCTGTTTCTCTAGCCTGCCTTCTGGAGCCGTACTGCTGGCCTGTTTCTCTAGCGCTAGCCTGCCTTCAGTAATATTAGCTTATTTTCACTTTGGTTGGGTTAGGGTTAGGTTGGGCTTGGTTAGTTTAGTTGAGGTTAGGGTTAGGACAGGTTAGTTTAGGTTAGGGTTGGGTTAGGTTAGGTGAGGTTGGGTTAGGTTCTAACCTTTGACACCTTGACCCTCCCCCTCTGAGTGTCAGGGCCATCCTGCTCAGGCCTTGGGGGGTTAGGGTTAGCTTAGAGAGGACCTGCTGGAGGTGGAGCCCCCGGAGAGCGACGTAAGCTCCTAGTGAGAGAGTCAAGGTCGTATGAGACTGCAGCAGCAGAGTTCAGCTGGGGGAGGAGAGAGAGACCAGGTCTAGATGGATCTGTGAAGACCCGGTCTCGATGGATCTGTGAAGACCAGGTCTAGATGGATCTGTGAAGACCAGGACTAGATGGATCTGTGAAGACCAGGACTAGATGGATCTGTGAAGACCAAGTCTAGATGGATCTATGAACACCAGGTCTAGATGGATCTGTGAAGATCAAGTCTAGATGGATCTCTGAAGACCAGGACTAGATGGATCTGTGAAGACCAGGTCTAGATGGATCTGTGAAGACCAGGTCTAGATGGATCCATGAAGACCAGGTCTAGATGGATCTGTGAAGACCAGGTGTGAAGACCAGGTCTAGATGGATCGGTGAAGACCAGGACTAGATGGATCTGAGAAGACCAGGTCTAGATGGATCGGTGAAGACCAGGTCTAGATGGATCTGTGAAGACCAGGTCTAGATGGATCTGTGAAGACCAGGAATAGATAGATCTATGAAGACCAGGACTAGATGGATCTATGAAGACCAGGTCTAGATGGATCTCTGAAGACCAGGTTTAGGTGGATCACTGAAGACCAGGTCTAGATGGATCTGTGAGACCTCCTGACGTCAGGACTCATCAGGACACAGGCGGAGTCAGAAAATTTGATGATAAAGATGAAATACCCATCATTTCAGCCACACGTGGTACAATAACGGCCCCCAAAGAAAAATAATAGAATAACGCAAAACGGAATGAATAGAACAGAATTATAACAGAATAGAACAGAACTAAACCGAATAGAGCATGGTAGAACGGAACCGAATGTACTGTTTTTAAGAGCGAGAGGCCGATGGGACGGCCGGAGCCCGGAGGAGTGCGTGAGACGAACTAAGACAAGCTGCATTACGCACGACATGCTGCTACGAAAACGCGTCAGGGGAGCAAGCAGCACGTGCTTGGGAGGAAATAAAGGCTCAACGCGGACCCGTTGTCACCCCCCACCGTTCCGTCCCGTCCCGGTAGCTGTAATCCAACCTATAAGGCTTCAGGGTGGGGGAGGAGAAGGGACCGCGGAGGGTGCAGAGAGGCTACTTACACCAGATAGGTGCGCCTCAGCCAAGGTGCCGCCGAGGACTTAGAGACAGATTGAGGAGCAGGAGGAGGTTATTTCGGGAGGGGATTTATGTGTTTAAATCCCGAGTGGAAGAAAAGAGAGTCGGACAACATTTGGTTTGTAAGTCACAGTATGGACTAAAGTTAATGTTAGATTGGGTTTACATTGGGTTTACATTAGGCTACTGAAGAGAATCAGTCTCACCATCACCAACCAGACAGTAAAGATGGTGTTTGATCAAAAGCAAACAGAATGGATTCAGCCTGAAAGCAGATCAGTTCAAACCACTTTTCCCGTTTTACACACTTTCTAACGAACAATTCTATTTAAATAGTGTAATGATGAGCATTCTGTGGTAACCCTTATCTATTTTTACGAGTCGAACATCAACTTAAAATAACGGATAGTCGCAACGAAGCATTCTTCTCATTCATAAACTGTTCCGTGGATTTTTTATCTTTTTAGTTTTAGTCCAGATGCTCCGTTTAGTCTGCGGGAATTCAACCACAGCGCTGCTGTATATTTCATCATGATATATTATATACTTTATATGTGAGAGACACAGGCTGCGTAAAGGTTTATATTCCCGGTACCTACCCATAAATCTTCCCGAGGGTCCTGGCGGCTACGATCTTGAACCTGTCTGGCCGGACCTCCATCCTCTCAGCTCCAGACTCCCCGCGGTGTGTCCTCTCGCTATGAGCGCAGAGCTTCCTCTCGACTCTTCCCTCTTTTCACTCCAACGTGTGACCCCGTAAGGACGGAATCCCCTTCTTATTTTTGTGGGGAACGCATCGGATTCCAGGAAAATAGTGGAATAAAAGTTGGTCCGAGGCAACTCTACAAGGATTTATAAACTAAGATTACACAAATCATTTTTCTGGCTAATCATTATTTTCTATAGTTAATAAAAAGAAAAGATTAAGCTCCGTTATCCTCCTCACTTTGTAATGTGTCCCGTTTGTAACTCGGCATCGTCCAGACCTCTCGTGTCGCTGGCCGCGGACCTGAACGGATTACCGCTAATCTCCTGGGAGCGGGGAGCGCCGCTACGTCACTCACTGGCCGGAAGCCCGACGTTTTAAGCAGGGACTATTCCGGAACTTGCTATCCTGGGACCATATAAATAGCGACCAGAGCAGAATTTAAGAGCCTTGTAGAATTCTGCGGTTATGAAGACGGGAGGGGCGGGTTCTGTCAGCGCCCTAGTGTTCAAACGTGCTTATTGAGTCATTCCATCTTATTGAGTCAAGTCCAAGACGAATTTTATTTAAAACAGGTTATTTCAATTAATAGCATTTAGTTCTTTAAATCTTTTCACTTAGTTTCACTTCTTTTTTTAATGGGAGTAGTGCTAAATTATATGTATTTATATTCAGAACATAGGCCTACATACAGTATAATGATAACTCCAGGTTAACACTAACCTACTCTTCATCACCTGATATATCCAGTATAATGATAACCCCAGGTTAACACTAACCTACCAGGTACTCTTCATCACCTGATATATCCAGTATAATGATAACCCCAGGTTAACACTAACCTACCAGGTACTCTTCATCACCTGATATATACAGTATAATGATAACCCCAGGTTAACACTAACCTACTCTTCATCACCTGATAAGGAGGATCATAGAGGAGCAGCTCCTGCTGTTAGTGGAGGAGAGACAGTTCACACAGTGGGGTCAGAGGTCACTGTACACCCAGTGGGGTCAGAGGTCACTGGACACACAGTGGGGTCAGAGGTCACTGGACACACAGTGGGGTCAGAGGACACACAGTGGGGTCAGAGGTCACCTAACACCCAGTGGGGTCAGAGGTCACCATACACACTGAGGGCTGGGGTCAGAGGTCAAGTACACACAGTGGGGTCAAAGGTCACTATACACACTAGGAGCACTGGGGTCAGAGGTCACCGTACACACTATGAGGGCTGGGGTCAAAGGTCAGCGAACAGAACAGGTCTCTACAAGGTAGGGGTCTGGGTCCAGGGGGTCCCGAGGGTCCAGGGGGTCTAGGGTCCAGGGGAGTCTGGGGGGTCCAGAGGGTCAAGGGGAGTCTGGGGGGTTCAGAGGGTCTAGGGGGTCCAGATCTAGGGGTTCAAAGGCTCCAGGGGAGTCCGGGGGGTCTAGAGGGTCCAGGGGGTCCATTTCTAGGAGGTCTGGATATAGGGGGTCCAGGTCCTCAGAGGAAGCTCTTCTCCAGGTCTTTGGCGGAGATGGTTCTGAGGGGGTGGGGGGGGCGGTGGGGGGGAGGGAAGGGGGAGGCCCGGGGGGGAGGGGGAAGGGTGGGGGGGAGGGAGATGACGGAGGGCGTGGCGGAGAGCGAGCCGTATCCCCCCGGCCTCTCTCGCCCATCCCCCAACGGGCCCTGGAGAAACATCATGGGGGGGTTCTCTGGGGGGTCAAGGGTCAACTCTGGACAGACAGAAAGACAGACAGACAGAGGATGGGGCGATGGACAGACAGACAGACAGACAGACAGACAGACAGACAGACAGACAGACAGACAGACAGACAGACGATGGGGAGAGAGGGACCAAATGGTTTCATCAAAATCAGCTCAGAGGTCAACTCGTTCAAAGAAAGGATTGGCCGTTCCTTTCTTAAACATAATGGCCCTCATTTATCAAACGAGCGTACGACAGAAAACGTGCGTAAAATGGACGTACGCTCATTTCAACGTTGAGCTTGGCATTTATCAATTTGAACGTGAGCGCAGGCTGCGATGAAATCTCACGTCAGGTCTGAGCTCGTGTACGCAAGTTTTTTTGGCGCAACATACGGGGATTTCAATGATGAATAGTGCAGCACAAGTAGCCCATGTTCAACATCTGTATTAATTACTATATAAATTTGAATTAGCCCAGCCGTTCAAACAATTACAATCAAGTCAGGCCTAATTAAAAACAGTATTGCTATGAAAATAATTAGAATGTGACAGGTGAAATGTTTATTCAGCTGTCTATACAGGAGCTTTGCCAAATAGGTGGTCGTGTCTCAGCGATGGCAGATCTGGCTCTGTTAAGGACCTCAACGCACAGACGAGAGAGTTTTTCGAGACCGCGCCGATTCTTTTAAGGAGGGCGATGAATGGCTCTTGAGTCGTTTTCGTCTCCCTAGGCATCTCCTGGTGGAGCTATGCAATGCTTTGGAGCCACAGTTAAGGCGAGAAACAAGGCGATCAAACGCAATACCTGTGCAGGTTTGCTCTACCTTGGGATTTTTGGCCACCGGGATCTTACAGCGGGAGATCGGGGACAGGTCTGCTATTTCCCAGCCAAGTATTAGCCGAACCATGCCAGCAGTTTTGGCAGCTATAATGTCCCTCTCCGAACGTTATGTTAAATTCCCATATAATAACGATCAGCAAACTGGAATCAAACGGGATTTTTATGCTATTGCTAGGTTTCCAAATGTGATTGGTGCGGTTGAGTATACCCATGTGCGTATGAACCATCTATTAATGATTACGCGTACATCAACCGCAAAAGCTACCATTCAGTTAATGTTCCAATTATTTGCGATGCCAGAATGTCAATCCTGAACATGGTAGCCCGATGGCCTGGGGACACGCACGATTATTTTATTTTCCAAAATAGCAACGTTGGGCATCGTCTACATCAGGGCGCACTACATGGTCAGAGTCATCTCGGTGAGTTACGCTGCAGTCGCACTGCACCGGCCTCCTCCCGTTTCTTGCTTGGCCCGCTTCACAGCCGCAACACGTTTTTTGCTGCTGAGCTTCATGTCGGACCATTTTTTCTTCACCTTATTCGGAATTAAATAACTTTAACGGAATGCAAACAATAGCATATATGTGAAATGTTTTAAGCTGGATAACAGAAGTTGTACATTTAATTTATTATTTAATTAATTTAATTAACAAACCTCTTCCGTAGCCCGACGAACATTGGAAACACTATTAACTGCAACAGTTATTTCCTTCCATATGGCATTCTTTTGCTGGCCTTTAATGCCAGCTTTTAGGCTACCAAATAAAACCAGACGGTTCGCATCCACCAGTGACCCGAGCGTCTCCATTTGGGTCTCGGAAAAATTCCTCTATTTTACCGTTGGACGTTTCTCCATGTCGTAAAAGTTAGGGGCGAGACTTCTGAAGACGTGCTTTTATATGGGCGTGTTACGTTAATTACGATCGATCTCAGCCGCCGTATTTATCAACACCAAGATCCTTCGTACGCTGGGATTGGTGTGATACGAAGGTTTCGTAAATCTCACGTGGGTCCTATCGTAAGATGAAGCATGCGTTCAGATTTGCGCTCATTTCTACATTCGTTTGATAAATGAGGGCCACTGTCTCATACTTGTTGAAATTTTCTTCACACAGCAATTAATAACCCATTAAAGGGATACTTCACCGATACAGAACCGGCGTTCTATCATTATAAGATCACTATGATAGTATTTTAATAAAGTTTTTTCTTCCTTCAGTCTATCATAGTCTTCCCTTGGCCCAGTACTCCATACATTTCTCCTAACCTGACATTAAATGACGCGTTTGACGTCATGTCAGTAGATATTTGCTTGCCTGCTAGAAGGGCGGAGGACTAAAAACCACTGGTTTTGCAAATTTGTAAGCCCACCAATAAGGAGGGGGCAGGAGCTTGCGTACGAGATGTAAACACAATGCCCACCATGTTTCTTCACCGCTTAGCTAGAGAACTAGACCGACACGAACCTCTGAGCATGGTAGAAGCAAATTTGCAATGAGAAACAGCCGAAGTGGAGACCCGTGCATTGATTCTCGGCAATGTTGGAGAAAGAATTGGGGGAAGAAACGTTCGCTTTGACTCTCTGAAGTCGAGAGATGTCGGAGAACCCGACGCATTCGTTTATAAATAATATCATCTCAAACGACTCCGTAGGGTTCTCCGACGTCTCTGGTTCTTCCACTTCCACATCAATCTGAAGTAGGCTGAACTGCGACATGGAGGAAAAGGGATCATTGCCCCCTATTGTGGACAGCGATTGTCTTCCGCCGGAGCCCCGCTGCCCGCAGCGGGCAGTGTCGAGGCAGCGGGCAGCGAGCAGCGGGCAGTGTCGAGGCAGCGGGCAGCGAGCAGCGGGCAGTGTCGAGGCAGCGGGCAGTGTCGAGGCAGCGGGCAGTGTCGAGGCAGCGGGCAGTGTCGAGGCAGCGGGCAGCGAGCAGCGGGCAGTGTCGAGGCAGCGGGCAGCGAGCAGAGGGCAATGTCGAGGCAGCGGGGCTCCCTCCATGTCGCGGTCGCAGTTCCACATCAATCTGAAGATGCAGTTCAATATGGACCTCAGAGGGTCAAAGCCAACGTTTCTTCGCCCAATTCCTTCTCCACCATAGCCCAGAATCGTACACGGGTCTTATTTTGCAAACCCATAGCCGAGAATTACATTCAGCAACCGACCAGACCCGCTCTAAATTGATGCCGACGCCCGACCCGTACCCAAAGGAATATTAGACACATTAGATGGAACACCGGGAACTACACCATCTGGTGTTTGGCGTGGTGCTTTAGATTGTTTTGCAAAAAAAGCACATCATCCACTGTGGATGATTTTAGTTTACTCCTCTGCTCCTGAATAACATCTCCAGCACCGGAGAAGTCTCGCTCGCAATCGCAAACCCACGACCGACCCGCGCTGTTCAGGCGTCCGACCCGACCAGCACCCGTGTCCGACACAGTTCCTTTATAACTTTTTCCCCGTTTCATCGAAATTGTGCGTTTCACCCGTCGGGTACCCGAACCCGTGCAGGACTCTGGCCGAGATAATCCTCACTACGAGTTTTTACTTGTTGTCCCAGAACCCGACAGTTTTCAATCCATGATATCATCCGGATGCGCCCACAGCCCTTAACCGTGATATTATATATTGTATTATATACCTATATATTATATTATATTATATTATTTAGAAATAGAGCTCCGGGAGTCCGCAAACGGCAACAATCACTTCTCCTCCATGCTGCTGTTCACGCTGGACTGCAGGGAGGGAACGCTGATTGGCTGTTATGCTACGTCCCTCAGGCAGTGAACGCTGATTGGCTGTTATGCTACGTCCCTCAGGGAGTGAACGCTGATTGGCTGTAATGCTACGTTCTCAGGCAGTGAACGCTGATTGGTTGTTATGTTACGTTCTCAGGGAGTGAACACTGATTGGCATTGTGGGAGTTGTCTTCTTCAATCCGCAAGCACCAAAAAGTTACTGTCTGCCTTTTCTCGGTCATGGAGGCACAAAATTTGAAAATTATGTTACTATTCCACTAAATATATGACCCACCTTCAATACAGATTCATGTCTCCACCGGTAAAGTATCCCTTTAATAAACCAAATACCAAATCTAGTGAAAGACGATCCGAGGGTGTGGCCTGGAAGGAACACCGGTCTGTCACCTTCCTCCCTGGCTCACCTGTCTTTAACCTTCCTCCCTGGCTCACGCCGCCATGACCTCATTGATTAGTGTTCCAATATCCATACTTCCATGAGTACACTTAAACGTAGTACACTATCCGCACTCACTAAGTGCGCAAACTTTCAGATGTCAGTGTTCTTCCATATCGAATACTCCGTGGTGCACTGACCGGAAATTACGATCACGACTGCCGCCACGGCTCCTCCCCCGCTATAAACATCCCGCTTTGAACGGTGAACTCTTTACGCCTAGCAGCTATAAAAAGCTATAAAAGCTATAAAAACTACAAAATGACTATTAATGCAGGCTATGATGAAAATGCGGCGACTTTGGCTCAGCCTGTCTCCGCCCTCTTCCGCTACGTAGCTAAGATGGCTGCCGTTGAGTACGAAAAGTGTACAACGCCACACACTTCGCGATCCGGGTCCTTTCAGTACACTTATTTTCGCCCGATCTGAATCGGAACGCCCTACGTACTCAAACTAAGGCCAATAAGCACGGATGGTATGGATATTGGAACACGGCACTGATCTTCCTCATGGCTAACAAACGTGCTGCTAAAGCTAGCGAGCTAAGGCTAGCAAGCTAAAACTAGCGAGTCACGTGTTTTGGACGAAGCCTGCGCGGGGGGGGGGGGGGGGGGGGGGGGGGGAGCTGTCCCGATAGCTTCAAAAATCTCTGAACTGTAAACACAAATTTGATTCCTATGAATAAAGATCTGTAAAAAATATGATCTAATATCCATGCTTGGGAAAACAGGACAGGACAATATGATAGGCAGATCTTCCTTGGGTTGCCTGGGTTACCAGAGTGGTCCTGGAGCTGGGCGTGCTGGTACTGCTGCCTGCTGTAGAACCTGTTGTAGATGCAGAACACGGCCACCATCAGCGCCATCGTCCCGACGGCCGCCACCACGAACAGACCAACTCTGTTGGAGCCCTGCTCCAGGGCTGAGGACCAGAGGACTAATGAGAACGGGACAGGGTTAGGGTTAGGGCTAACCCTAACCACTCTGTTGGAGCCCTGCTCCAGGTCTGAGGACCAGAGGACTAATGAGAACGGGTCAGGGTTAGGGTTAGGGCTAACCCTAACCACTCTGTTGGAGCCCTGCTCCAGGTCTGAGGACCAGAGGACTAATGAGAACGGGTCAGGGTTAGGGCTAACCCTAACCCTAACCACTCTGTTGGAGCCCTGCTCCAGGTCTCAGGACCAGAGGACTAATGAGAACGGGTCAGGGTTAGGGTTAGGGCTAACCCTAACCCTAACCACTCTGTTGGAGCCCTGCTCCAGGTCTGAGGACCAGAGGACTAATGAGAACGGGTCAGGGTTAGGGTTAGGGCTAACCCTGACCACTCTGTTGGAGCCCTGCTCCAGGTCTGTGGACCCCAGGACTCCAATCCAATCGTTTAGTCATTGAAACAAGAAATAGCGTAGCCGTTGATGGTTGACATTGTGTTCCTAGGTTAAGTATTGACGTTGTTAGGCTCTGCGACATATGAAATGGTTAGCTCTTGGGATAGCCACCATGGGCTAGAGTAGTAGTTTATATGGCACTAACTCAGGTAGTTTGTGTATTTCTATGGCGGTAACTCAGGTAGTTTGTATTTCTAAGGCGGTAACTCAGGTAGTGTGTGGCAGTTACTCACAGGAAGTCTCGGCGGTCAGGTGACCAGACTGCTGGTTCCTCAGGAAGTGTGACGGGTCCTGGGTGTGCGGCGGGCCGGAGGCCCCATGGGGCCCGGGGGCGCTGACCCCCTGCTGGGAGCTCTGGGCCCAGCCCAGGCCTGGGAGCAGCAACAAGCAGACGGTAACCAGGCGCAGCATGCTGGGTTCTCCTGGGAGGGGGAGGAACCATGACATCAGCCTGCCCACCCCGTCTCCCCTTCCTGCTTCTGTTCTTATTGAACCCTAATGGACGAGGGTTACCCTAACCCTAACCCTTAATCACCGGGTTAGGGTTAAGCCTAACCCTAACCCTAATGGACGAGGGTTACCCTAACCCTAACCCTTAATCACCGGTTTAGGGTTGAGTTGTTTGGCAAAAAGACGAGTGCAAACTCATCTCCGTTTTCACAATGTGACACAACTTGTTAGTCCACGACGAGATTAAACTAGTCTGCCTCAGAACGCCCGTCGCCGTTTCTGCTGTTGAGTATAAATCACCAGATTGAAGACATAATAGGAACCATTTACACGCCACCCTAGCACACATCATCATCCTCAGCACCCACAGGAAGTGTTAGGCTAACTTTAACTCTAACCCTAATCGATGGAAGTCTATCTAGGTTTGGTTAAGCCTAACCCTAATAGAAAAGGGCTCCCCTAACCCTAACCGATAAGCCTAAACCTAACAGGTAGAAGGTCTGGGTATACCTGGTGTGAAGGGTTAGGTTAAGCCTAACCCTAACCCTAACGGGTAAGCCTAACCCTAGCAGGTAGCAGGTCTGGGTTTACCTGGTGTGAAAGGTTAAGCCTAACCCTAACGGATAAGCCTAACCCTAACAGGTAGAAGGTCTGGGTTTACCTGGTGTGAAGGGTTAGGTTAAGCCTAACCCTAACGGATAACCCTAACCCTAACAGGTAGAAGGTCTGGGTTTACCTGGTGTAAAGGCGGTCAGCGTCTCTCAGTGTGAAGTGTTCAGGTGAGCTTCTGCTCTCTGCCGTGAACAGGCTCCTCCTTCCTGCTCAGTGTGATTTAATTGAGACCACGTCCATAGCAACCACACACCCAGGAGATTTATGTTTCCAAGACGAACCCAGACGTTCTGCTCATTAGTGGGAATACATCTGCTCATCTCCACCCTGAAGCCGCCTTTGTGTTCCACGCCTCTGGAAGCACGTTGGACAGCACTTGTGGCGTTTTGTAGAGCATATAGACAAGGTTTATGGATTATAAGAACCCTTTCTTAATTAAGAGAAACAAAACTCAACGTCCCGGCCAAATTAAAAAACGGTTGTATGCAACAGCGCCCTCTTTTGGAGCCTGTTTATACTACAGAAGACACCGGATTTAAAATAAAAGACAACTATGGCAACAGGCTACAATAATTAACTCAATGAAGATAAATGTAAACAAACAGTTAATAAAGATACATCTAATGGTCTAGTAAAAAATGACTAATGGTGTGTATGTTAACTAAGGCAATGGGGTTCAATTTATCAAAAAATATTAATGTATACATATAACAGGGGTTAGGGTTCAATTTAGCCTAATTTATACAATAAAATAATACTTAGAATGCAAACAACAGACTTTAGACATAATTTTTTAAATAATGGAAGGAACACAATAAAAAAGTATTTCAAAACATGAATCAATTTATTTACATTATAATTGTAGAGCTATAACTTTACAGATAAAAAAAAGAAGAGTATCCTGCTAAACAAATGTACAAACCATACATTTTCAATGTTGAACGCATAAAATGAAACGCAAAACTATTGCTTCAAGAAAATACGTAAGCTTTGAATCCAACTCTCTAAACCACTATCAAATATAAGTACCTAAAACGAATTTGTAACAAGACAGCAATAGATAAAAAGAGCACAGGAATGACATCAACTTAGGTGACATATCATACAACCAGGTGTGAGTGTGATTGGCCCTTACAAGCCCTTTTGAAAATCTGACATCACTAGTGGGCGTGTCCACCTAGTGATGTAAATGTCCCCTTTAAAAAACATCTCCCAAAAGAGTATTTTCATCTCATTGTACGACAGAATTCGATTTGATTTCCACCACAAAAGACTTGGTGTAACGTTTGAAACCTTGTGACCACTTTGCCCGCGTGGAAACAAAACCATTTGTTCAGTCAAACATTAAAAATAACAGATATTTTAAAAAAGTACCTCAATTCATTATGTCAAAGAACAGATATTTGTAAAACGATCTGGCTGTTACACTTGTATAGAGTATAACCAGAAACTATAATCAGAATCTGGAATATGCTTCAGCTGACCAAAACATAGAGCAAATGATAAGTTTGGACTGGTTTGTGTGCAGGTAGTAAGAGTTCAAGAGATTTGACAAAGACCCTTTAAAGTAAAAAGATTTTCAGAAAACAATACATGGAATCAAAGCTGTCAAACAACCATAGCCAATACATGGATCAGAAAGCAGAACTCTCTTTATTTTAACACTATATACAATTTCAAAGGACCTTTTGTTAAGAAGAGGGTAAAACAAATTGTTCTTTAGAGGTCAATATTGAGATGATTTAATCAGTAGCGTGCGGTGACCCTAAATTTCAGTGGGGCAGAAACTACTGGCGTATGTCCACACCCAAAATTTGTTTTTGTAATATGGATATATTATATACATACATAATATTGTATTATATATATATGCTTCACATCACTCACATCCGTGGTTCATATATCCCCCTGTCTTGTTCACACACTTGCTCAAAAAAGTAGACATGGGAAACAAAACAGTGTTTCTCTTTGAGCAACCACATAGACATTATTTCTTTTCATGCCATGCTCGGGAGAAAATTATGTTGTAAGTTTTCCCCCTATCCTTCGTTGGTTGGATAATGTTTAGGTCCGTCTGGGCCAAGTTGTTTGATTTCTAACTTCTTTCAATTTTAACCTCTGAAATGTTTTTAACAGAATCTCAACACTGTTAATCACTGGTGCAAAACCACTCGCCATATCTGCATCTGATATGGAAACGATGAAAGATACGCGTGGAATAATTTGAGGTCAAACAACAACAGTTCTAGAATATGACCGCGGGGTCTGCTTTACGACCATTTAGGCGTCTTATAACGCGGATTGCAATTCTTTTGCAGCCTGCAGGGATGAGCGATAAACATACGGAGGAACGTGGTCACCGAGCTGCCCTGCCCCAACATTGCCCACCATCATCCAAATTTTTATGTCAAGAGACCAAAAATAGTTGGAAAGCGTACAGAAACTATAGATAGTTAGTCGGAAAATCAAATTATTAAAAATAAACTTGGAGCAATGATTTACTGAGGAACTATTTTGTTGGGAGCATGCTCTGAGTTCTCTGCCCCACCTGCCCACACGGACGGCATGCGCCTGGATTAATACAGAAGGAACTGTTGGACGCAGTTAAGACGAGACGTATCAGCTCGTTCAACCAATTAGAAACACAAATAAATTAAAAGAAAGACAACCAAGCAGGCGTCTTATCATAGATTAAAGACAAAAACAAAAAGAGCAGAGAGAAATTATAATAAATACAGGAATAAAGATCATTCATGACACGAGCACAGCAGTAAATGGTCCCAATAAAAGTCTTGACATCGCAAAATAAGTAAAACAAGAAAACACTGAACACTGCAGAAGCAGATAGCAGCAAGTAAAGAAAGAATAGAACATGGACGGATGGACCGGTGAGCCAAGACCAGTGAATGGATCCAGAAACCAGTGGCCTCGGTAATGGCCAGTATACACACACACAAACCAGTGGCCTCGGTAATGACCAGTATACACACACACAAACCAGTGGCCTCGGTAATGACCAGTATACACACACACAAACCAGTGGCCTCGGTAATGACCAGTATACACACACACAAACCAGTGGCCTCGGTAATGACCAGTATACACACACACAAACCAGTGGCCTCGGTAATGACCAGTATACACACACACAAACCAGTGGCCTCGGTAATGACCAGTATGGACAGACATAAAGATGGCCTAGTTACTCTTTGTTCAAAATTGCACCCTGAGCTCCTGATGGTATTCCGATCAGGAGCTGATGGTATTCCCATATTCCCCCCCCCCCGATACCTGAGACGTTCGGGGCCCGCTTGGGGCCCTCTGGACACCAACAGCGTTACGCTACATCACAGCGTATTGATCGATCACTGAGCCGACCAACACGCTGAATCGTAGCGTATTGGTCGATCACTGAGCCGATCAATACGCTGCATCGTAGCGTATTGATCGATCACTGAGCCGATCAATACGCTGCATCGTAGCGAGACTCACTGCTCACCTCTGATGTCATCGATCCTGAACCTCCGAACGGCCGATGGATCTCAGCTACACCGCCGTTTGCTCCACGTCCGTCACGGGGGTCTCACACTCGTCGGCGGTGGGGACGGCCTGGAAGCCGGTGGGGGCCCAAGCCCCCCGCGCCGCACGGCTCCGCAGGGTGGCGTGGACGAAGCCCAGGGGGACCGGCATCATGGCGAAGAGGATGAGCAGGGAGAGCAGCGCCAGGGCCCAGTCCGGGTACTGCAGCCTCTCCTCAGACGCCTGCAGAGAGTAGAGGCTCAACACACCGGACCGCCACCTCCGCCACCTCCACCACCTCCTCCACCTTCACCTCCACCTCCACTCAACAGATCAGACCTCCTCCTCCACCTCCTCCACTCAACACATCAGACCTCCTCCACCTCCACTCAACACATCAGACCTCCTCCTCCACTCAACACATCAGACCTCCTCCACCTCCACTCAACACATCAGACCTCCTCCTCCACCTCCACCACCTCCACTCAATACACCGGACCACCACCTCCACCTCAGATCACCACCACCACCTCCACTCAACACATCAGACCTCCACCTCCTCCACCTCCTCTCAACACATCAGACCTCCTCCTCCACCTCCACTCAATACACCGGACCACCACCTCCACCTCAGATCACCACCACCACCTCCACTCAACACATCAGACCTCCACCTCCTCCACCTCCTCTCAACACATCAGACCTCCTCCTCCATCTCCACCTCCACTCAACACACCGGACCACCACCTCCAACTCAGATCACCACCACCACCTCCTCCACCTCCACTCAACACATCAGACCTCCTCCTCCAGCTCCTCCTCCTCCACCTCCACATCAGACCTCCACCTCAGACCTCCTCCTCCACCTCCACTCAACACACCGGACCACCACCTCCACCTCAGATCACCACCACCACCTCCTCCACCTCCACTCAACACATCAGACCTCCACCTCCTCCACCTCCTCTCAACACATCAGACCTCCTCCTCCTCCACCTCCACTCAACACACCGGACCACCACCTCAGATCACCACCACCACCTCCTCCACCTCCACTCAACACACCGGACCTCCACCACCTTCACCTCCACTCAACACATCAGACCTCCTCCTCCAGCTCCTCCTCCTCCACCTCCACATCAGACCTCCACCTCAGACCTCCTCCTCCACTCAACACACCGGACCACCACCTCCACCTCAGATCACCACCACCACCTCCTCCACCTCCACTCAACACACCAGACCTCCACCACCTCCTCCGCCTTCACCACCTCCTCCACTATTCACATTGGACCTCCAACACGAGGACACCACCTCCACTCAACACATCGGTCCTCCACCTCCACCTCCACCATGAGGACCACCTCGCCCCAGAGGGCTACGTACCTTCTCCTGGCTCCAGGCCAGGTAGGTTGGTCTCTGGAGCACCATGCGGATGAGGCTGGCGCCCAGCAGCCCCAGCATGGCCAGCAGGCCCACGTACTTCCACAGGTACTTGTAGACGACGCTGGGACGCCAGCCCAGCATGCCCTCGATGTCGTCCAGGAACCTTCACACACGACCAGATCTCAGCACGTGGCCCACACCACCACCTTCAGCGCTTTAGAACCACACCTCTGGAAGGTGTGGGGGGTGCTGGGGGCCCTCACCTGTCGGCGCCGTAGAGCCAGGACACGCTGAAGGTCTCACAGACCACCACCATGATGAGGGGCAGCGTCGCCGTGTAGTCGTCGAACATGCTCACAAAGTAGTTCCCGCAGCGCTGGGTGAAGAGCAGGCCAATCAGGAAGCCCAGGACGCTGCCGCCCACTGGGAGGAGGGGGGAGAGGTCTGTGAGGAACACGCCCGCCGCCTCGCTAGCCAGAGACGGGGCCACACCCGGGGTCGGCCCGCGAGGGGGGGGGCGTCCTACCCGTGAGCTTGGTCTTGTTGCGGGCCAGGACCTTGAAGCTGTCGGCCAGCGGCGCCAGGATGCCCTCCATGGTGCCGAACATGGTGCTGAGGCCCAGGTTCAGCAGCATGAGGAAGAAGAGGGCGGACCAGAAGGGGCTACCGGGGAGCAGGGACATGGCCTCTGTGAAGGCGATGAAGGCCAGGCCGGTGCCCTGCGCCCCCTGAGGAGAGGAGGAACATCCTTTAGGGCAGAAGAACCTCTCTCTTTCTTATCATCTTTTATCACATCTTCCCGGTCTGCCACTGGCCCCCATTCAGGGCAGAATGCACAACCTTCTGGGTGAACTGGTTCTATATCCTTCATGTTCAACTAATGCGGTGAAGGAGAAGCAGGACTCAGACCTTCTGCATCTCCTTTTCCAGGTCGCAGTCCGTCAGGTTCCAGGGGCCGCGGGCCCCGTGGGCGTGGAACCAGCTCCGGTACTCCGCCAGGCCCACAGAACCCGGCTCAGAGACGTTGAAGCTGGGCACCCATCTCTCCTGCGGCCCGGGCCCTGGGCCGTACTGCTGGGAGAACAGCTCCACGTTGCTGCGGAGCAGAGGAGCCTGTTTATTGATGACATGTGACAGCACTACACCATCCGGCCCCCCCAGCCAGCGGGGGGCCGGAGCAGGAGGCGGTTACCTGGCAACACAGGTCATGACGGTGTTCTTGGCGCGGAAGCCGAGCACGGAGAAGACCACCAGCGTGGCGAGGAGCGAGGTCAGGAAGTTGATGAAGGACACGGTGAAGGCGTCACGGTGGCAGTTGTTGCTCCGAGGGTTGTAGGAGGAGTAGGCGATGACCGAGCCGAAGCCCAGGCCCAGGGCGAAGAACACCTGCGTGGCCGCCTGCCGCCACACCTGGACGCTGCCCCAGATCTCCAGCTGGGAGGGGTCAGAGGTCAAGGGTCAACCCAACACCCACAGACAGACTGTTATGTAATGTAAGGTTCATGTAGTAAAGTATCCCTTACCCTAACCTGTGGACAATGCCCTCGCCCCTCCCCTCTCGCTCCCCTCCCCTCCCCTCTCGCTCCCCTCTCCCTCCCTCGCCCCTCTCTCTCCCCTCTCTCTCTCGCTCCCCTCTCTCTCTCGCCCCTCCCTCTCTCGCCTCTCTCTCGCCCCTCCCTCTCTCGCCCCTCTCTCTCCCGCCCTACCCCTCTCGCTCCTCTCTCTCCTCTCTCTCGCCCCTCCCTCTCTCGCCCCTCTCTCTCCCGCCCTACCCCTCTCTCTCCTCTCTCTCGCCCCTCCCCCTCGCCCCTCCCCCCTCCCTCTCTCGCCCCATACCTTGGGGTAGAACATGTGGACGATGCCCTCGCCCCTCCCACGCCCCTCTCTCGCCCCTCCCTCCCTCCCTCGCCCCTCTCTCCCTCCCTCGCCCCTCTCTCCCTCTCTCGCCTCTCCCACTCTCCCCCCTCCCTCACCCGCCCCTCTCTCGCCCCGTACCTTGGGGTAGAACATGTGGACAATGCCCTCCCGCGCCCCGTCCAGCAGCAGGCCTCGCACCAGGAAGCAGAGCAGTACCACGTAGGGGAAGATGGACGAGAAGTACATGACCTGCAGACAGGGAGCAGGTCAGAGGTCAGAGGTCAGTCAGTGGAACCAAAAGAGAATCCGTTTGACCCTTTACTACATGGAGGACATATTTATAGGTTCACTTTATAAATCCTCCGAGGGAAACTTCTTGAGCAACGCACACCGGTACAACCTACGACATTGGTGACCCTGACCCTAACCCTGACCCTAACCCTGACCCTAACCCTGACCCTGGTGTGTGTCTTGTTCGTCTGTGGGTCCATCAGTATCTCATCAGTCCATCACGGGCGTCCCTTTAGAGACAGCCTCATCGCTGAACTCTGATACACAGGGCGGCTTTAAAAAGGAGAAGAGCAGGTAACCAAGGTAACCAAGGTTACCAAGGTAACCTAACAGCAGAGCTATTGGACCACAACGGGGAACCAGCTGCTCCATCTAAAGCTAAACCACCCCACAGGAAGTGAGTCCTTTGTTTTGAGGTTGATCTGCTCCAGGGGCGAGGGGGTACCTTGGCGGAGGTCTTGATGCCCTTGAACATGCCCAGGCACACGACGGTCCAGGCGGCTAGCAGGCAGCAGGTGAGGGACAGGTTGAGCTGGCCCGTCTCCTCGATGGAGTCTGTGACGTCCAGCGCCGTGCGGTACCAGAAGAAGGTGGTGGGGGCGCTGGCCGCACACTCTGCCACTGGGGCAACGACAACAAACGGTCTCAGGAGAAACGGTCTTAGTAACCTCACAATAATGCTGACCTAGAGGCAGTGGAGTACGGCACCCCTAAGGGTCATCTGGAGGACTGCAGGGGGTACGGGGGTTGGTTAGTGTTAGAACGGTTCAGTGTCCGTCCTTACCCGTTATGTTGCCCTGTTCCGGACACTGTTCCCAAGGCAACGGGCTCTGGAAGGAGTTCCCCAGGTAGAAGAGACTCCAGCTGATGATAACGTTGTAGTAGACCGCCACGTAGAAACACACCTGCATGGAGAGACCAGCGTGAGGTCTTCTTTAGCTTGTAGCTAGAGCTTTGAAATTAACACATTGGCCCTTTGTGTTAGGGTTATATATATATATATATATATATATATATATATATATATATATATATATATATATATATATATATATATATATATTAGAGGGTCAGGTTTATTATATAACTAATGGGTGAAGCTGCCTAGTCAGTGCAGTTGTCATGGGCTCACCTGGGTTGGACATAACAAAGACAGAACTAGAGCTGTGCTCAGCAACCGAATGGAGGTCAGACCACGCCTGACCACCAGAGCGTTGAGCAGGAACCAACGTCCTAGACGAGGTCACCAGTTCACCGGGAGCCGGTAAGAGACCCCGCCTCCGCGGAGCCCGTTGAGGACGTACCACGCAGCTGGAGTAGCCGATCCCGCACAGCTTGGGGGAGATGTGCTTCCACACCCCAATACTGCCCTGCCGGATGGACTGGCCTGCCGCCAGCTCCAGGAAGAACAGCGGGATTCCCACCAGCAGCATGAGCAGCACATAGAGGAGCAGGAACGCTCCTGAAGAGGAACGCTGAGTTAGAGTCACATAGAGGAGCAGGAACGCTCCTGAGGAGGAACGCTGAGTTAGAGTCACATAGAGGAGCAGGAACGCCCCTGAAGAGGAACGCTGAGTTAGAGTCACATAGAGGAGCAGGAACGCTCCTGAGGAGGAACGCTGAGTTAGAGTCACATAGAGGAGCAGGAACGCTCCTGAGGAGGAACGCTGAGTTAGAGTCACATAGAGGAGCAGGAACGCTCCTGAGGAGGAACGCTGAGTTAGAGTCACATAGAGGAGCAGGAACGCTCCTGAAGAGGAACGCTGAGTTAGAGTCACATAGAGGAGCAGGAACGCTCCTGAGGAGGAACGCTGAGTTAGAGTCACATAGAGGAGCAGGAACGCTCCTGAGGAGGAACGCTGAGTTAGAGTCACATAGAGGAGCAGGAACGCTCCTGAGGAGGAACGCTGAGTTAGAGTCACATAGAGGAGCAGGAACGCTCCTGAAGAGGAACGCTGAGTTAGAGTCACATAGAGGAGCAGGAACGCTGAGTTAGAGTCACATAGAGGAGCAGGAACGCTCCTGAGGAGGAACGCTGAGTTAGAGTCACATAGAGGAGCAGGAACGCTCCTGAGGAGGAACGCTGAGTTAGAGTCACATAGAGGAGCAGGAACGCTCCTGAGGAGGAACGCTGAGTTAGAGTCACATAGAGGAGCAGGAACGCTGTGTTAGAGTCACATAGAGGAGCAGGAACGCTCCTGAAGAGGAACGCTGAGTTAGAGTCACATAGAGGAGCAGGAACGCTGTGTTAGAGTCACATAGAGGAGCAGGAACGCTCCTGAGGAGGAACGCTGTGTTAGTCACCCACAGCGTCTGCCCTCGACCTCGCCCTCGTCCTTTAACCCAGGAGGCTCCACTAGGACCAGGGGGTCTGGGAGCGTTAGAATGTGTTGAGATGGAGAACTGAACGATATTAATAATTTTGGACTCCTCATCTTAGACTTGAGTCAAGGCGTCCTGGATGCAGAGAGCAGGCAGCGCTTAGGAACCCACCCCCACTAGAGGCCCCGCCCCCACTAGAGGCCCCGCCCCCTGAAACCACACCGCTCACAATCACACAGATTCAGCGCTCCCAAAGAAGGATCAACGTTCCCCAGACGCTGTCCTCACCTCCTCCGTTCTGGTGGCACAGGTAGGGGAACCGCCACACGTTGCCCAGGCCAACGCTGAAGCCCACCTGGGCCAGGAAGTACTCCACTTTGCTGTTCCAGCCGTCCCTGGCGGGCGGCTCCGACGGGTAGGAAGTCACCGGCAGCTCGCTGCTTCCTGCGGCGCCGTTGGCCCCCAACAGCGACGCCGCGACCTCTGCACCCTCCAGCGGCAAGGGCTGCTTCTCCATCTGAGGGGGGGGCGGCAGTGTGTTAGCAGCAGCTAATGACTAGCAGCTAATGACTAGCAGCTAATGACTAGCAGCTAATGACTAGCCCCTTGTTGGTCCAAGCGTTTAACTAAAGGACTGACATGTGTTCCACAGCAGAATTCTCTTCTGATGCTTTGCATGGGAACGTCAATAAAAAATGTATATATCATACAGATGTACAATATTATGGTCATAACCCTGATAATATCTTGTATTGTGCATCTATCAATACATCAATATTATTATGACAAAATACTATCTCTCTCACACACAAACCCCCCCCCCTCCACACACACACACACACACACACACACACACACACACACACACACACACACACACACACACACACACACACACACACACACACACACACACATCAACTAAGTGTTCATAAAATAATAGTGAATCTAAAAGAACAGAATATAAGTGTTCTCACCAGACAGAGTCCTACAGACCGACTACAGAGAAAGGGAAGTCCCGCCAAGCGGGACTTGCGTAAAGATTGCGATCCTGCTATTTCTCATGCATCCTGAGCAGATCGGAGCGAAAGAGCTGCACGAGAACACCGCTAAAATAACGATTCAGCATCAGGACTTCGGTTAGAGCTCCGATGTGTGGACGCTCTGTCCGTGCGTCAGCTTCATGCAGTCCGTGTGTGAGGTTCATGTGCTCCACGATGCGTTGTTTCCGGATGATGCAATAGCCATGGTGACTGAGGCCCCGCCCAAACGGTCCAGACTGGAGGACCAACTATGAATCTAACAATGTATCTAACTAACCCTAACCTTAACTAAAATAACAATAATCCTAACTAACAATGTATCTAACAAATCTTAACCTTATCGAACAATGTATCTTACTAACCCTAACCTTAACTAACAATGTATTTAACTACTCCTAACTAACAATGTATCTAACTAACCCTAACTAACAATGTATCTAAGTTACCCTAACCCTTACTAACATAACCCTAACTTACAATGTAGGCCTATCTAACAAATCATAACCTTATCTAACAATGTATATAACTAACCCTAACCTACAATAAATCGAACTAATCCTAACCAACAATGCATCTAACTAACCTAACCCTGACTAACCCTGTATCTAACTAACCCGAAGTCTAAGTAACAATGTATTTACCTAACCCTAACTAAGAATGTATCTAACTAACCCTAAACACCCTGTATCTAACTAATACCTTGCGTGTATTCTGTGTTTAGGTATTCAGTCTGTTGTGAACTAGATAGTGACTGATTGACATACTAACCTAACCCGCGGGTCCAAGTGAAAGCGTCTAAACTAAAGGATATACATCAAAGTGTCTGAAGGATATTAAATCAAAACGTATATTATATTAAGGAGATAAATCAAATCGTAATTATATTAATGACATTTAATCAAAGCGTAATTATTTGAAGGACATTAATTCAAAGAGTCTGAAGGACTTTAATGTCTTTAGGCTCAGGAAAGTCAACACGTGGCAACTTCTGCCTAGTTTATTTTGATCGCAATGTTGACTGACTCTACTTAATTAAGGGACATCTTGTATCCGTTATTTTAGCATAGCGCTTTATAACCATGGTCATCATTCTAAATAATATCGTACCAATCAAACCTTGAACTAGTTCTTTAACTAGTTCTTTAACTAGTTGCGCTCTGCGCCACGTAGCACGCCACGGCACCAGACTACCGTCCCGGTCCGTACCTTAGCAGCATGCTGACCGGCCAACTGGAGGATCGATCACACATGAAACACACATATAAAGACAGAACAATACCTTTCTTCACAGGACTCAGATCTTTAAAGGGTTCCGGTCCTGAAGAGTCAGGTCCTGAAGATCATCCAGAGGCAACGCGCGGTGCAGCCAGTAGGCCCCGCCCACCGCCACGGCCCGACAGCGCTGCGATGCTCCTTTCTGTCGGACCTGAAACCTGCATGACGCGCAATGACGTGATAAACTCCTTGAGATGATAGTTCACATTAGAACATTTCATTGCCTCATGAAGGCAGATATAATATAATTATAGTAGCATATAGTATATATAGTATAATTATAGTAGTATAATAGTATCAGTATATATAGTATAATTATAGTAGTATAATAGTATCACTCCCCTTGGCTTTTTAGACCGATTTATGTAAACCTTATCAACATGATTCATAAAATGTTCCATTTGTGTGAGAAAGGTCTGTGTGTGCGTGTGTGTTTGCGTGTGCGTGTGTTTGTTTGTGACTGTGTGTGTGTGTTTGTGACTGTGTGTGTGTATGTGTGTGTGACTGTGTGTGTGTGTGTGTGTGTGTGTGTGAGTTTGTGTGTGTGTATGTGTGTCTGACTGTCTGTGTGTCTGTGTGTGTGTGTGTGTGTGTGTGTGTGTGTGTGTGTGTGTGTGTGTGTGTGTGTGTGACTGTGTGCGTGTGTGACTGTGCGGGTGACTATGACTTTGTGTGTGTGTGCATGGCGACTGTGTGTGTGTGTGTGTGTGTGTGTGTGTGTGTGTGTGTGTGTGTGTGTGTGTGTGTGTGTGTGTGTGTGTGTGTGTGTGTGTGTGTGTGTGTGTGTGTGTGTGTGCACTTTGCGATAAGGGAGAGAGAATGAGGTGAGAGATATTGAGATATTTGAGGCTTAGTGGAGCGCAGTGGGTGTGGCCAGAGAGACACGCCCCTTTCTAGAAGACCTTATAGCAATAAGAAAAGCAGGAGTTTCCACAAGGCTGACCTGAGAACCACATCCTACTCCCACTAAGGTAAGTTCATATCAGTAACTTATTATCTGTCCTACACATTGCTTTTGTTATTATGATATGATATCACTTTAGACGAAGGACAAAAGCTTGGGTTTGCAGTTAACACATTAATCCGTGAATACTCTTCCTAAGTCATGGTCTGGTTAGGGCGCTCATAAACCACATGCCGGGTCCTGGTCATCTCCAGGGAGGGCTGGTCAACATCAGGGCCATCACAGCATAGGATCGGTATTATAACCGAGACACGACCAAATTCAAACAGCAAAGTACAGCTTTCTCATTGGGACAACCTCAACACTCACTGAGACAGACCTCAGGTCAGACTGGGGACGTCCTGGAGACGACAGACCGGTTAGGTTGCTCTCAGCGAAACACACACACAGACAGACACACATCCGCACACACGCAAACACACACACACACTCCCAGTGAATGAGCGAGAGCGAGGGTTGGACAGGAGGTTAGCGTGGACTTCTACCAAAATAAGAGTCCTTACCGTGAAAGGACTGTTGAGTCACGTTGGTTATGAGGAGGGAGAATAATAGGAGTGGAACGCTGACTGATGAGGAGGCGTGGCTATAAAAGGACGATTAACATCACACTGTCATGACTGCACCCTGAACAGCCATACCTGAGAGGTGTATGGTGACAGGTATCAGAACAATGTTTCCTTTAGACTCACCATACACAACACAACAAATCACAACACCATACACAACACAACACCATACACAACACAACACCATACACAACACCATACACAACACACAACAAAACACAACACATCACAACACCATACACAACACAACAAATCACAACACCAGACACAACACAACACAACACACAACAAAACACAACACCATACACAACACAACACCGTACACAACACAACACCATACACAACACAACACACAACAAAACACAACACAACACCATAAACAACACACAACACAACAAATCACAGCACCATACACAACACAACACCATACACAACACAACAAATCACAACACCATACACAACACAACAAATCAAAACACCATACACAACACACAACAACACCATACACAACACAACACAACACAACACCATACACAACACACAACACAACACAACAAATCACAACACACAACAACAACACCATACACAACACCATACACAACACCATACACAACACAACAAAACACCATACACAACACAACACACCACACACACAACACCATACACAACACACAACAACAACACCATACACAACACAATACAACACCATACACAACACAACACCATACACAACACAACACAACACCATACACAACACAACACACCACACACACAACACCATACACAACACAACACCATACACAACACCATACACAACTCAACACAACACAACACCACACAACACAACACAACACAACACCATACACAACACAACACAACACCATACACAACACAACACAACACAACACCTGACCCCTCCCTCCTCTTCAGGTTGTGGGTCTCAGTTCCCGGACAATTTGGACAAAGTCTCTTTTTGCTCCAAATGAAACAAGCTCAAGCTATCTTGAAAACTTTATTTATTTCCCAGGTTATGAAGGAGAACCTCATCAAGGAGAACCTCAACAAAGAGAACCCAATCCAGGAGAACCTCAACAAAGAGAACCCCATCAGAGAACCTCAACAAAGAGAACCCCATCAGAGAACCTCAACAAAGAGAACCCAATCCAGGAGAACCTCAACAAAGAGAACCCCATCAGAGAACCTCAACAAAGCGAACCCCATCAGAGAACCTCAACAAAGAGAACCCCATCAGAGAACCTCAACAAAGAGAACCAAATCCAGGAGAACCTCAACAAAGAGAACCCCATCAGAGAACCTCAACAAAGAGAACCCAATCCAGGAGAACCTCAACAAAGAGAACCCCATCAGAGAACCTCAGCCAGCCAGTCAGACCGGCCCCATCGCCCACTGCCATGACAAGCAAACCAAAATATATCGTTAATGTGAGTACTCAGTACCATGATACTCCTCTGATCGTTAATGTGAGTACCCAGTACCATGATACTCCTCTGATCGTTAATGTGAGTACCCAGTACCATGATACTCTTCTGATCGTTAATGTGAGTACTCAGTACCATGATACTCCTCTGATCGTTAATGTGAGTACCCAGTACCATGATACTCCTCTGATCGTTAATGTGAGTACCCAGTACCATGATACTCCTCTGATCGTTAATGTGAGTACTCAGTACCATGATACTCCTCTGATCGGTAATGTGAGTACTGAGTGCCCTGATACTTCTGTGATCATTAGTGACCAGCAAAGGGGGTCTATCAACAAACCTCTGATAGACCCCATCCTATTGGTCTAGATTCTAGAGCAAGTTAAAGGGACACTGTGTAACATTTTAAGTCATTTATAACCTCAAATCAACGTATTCATTCATAAATAAGTCCTCATTGGTGTAAAATTATCTCTGCCAAAAATCGCACTTATCCTCCTTAGCGAAGAATAATTAATATGTAGTTACATAGGACGGGTAAGCTTCATGGAGGCTTCCATGTTCTTCCGGTCTATGAACTGCCGAGAGGGACAAAGAGCACTACGTGGTTCAGGTAATGCAAACGCGTTTTCACTCTGAGCCAGCGTGAATGATGACTGAAATAATTCACTATCTTGCTCGAGGAATTACTCATCCATCATTAGCTTACACTAATGATTCACTGCAGTTTGAAATCTGTTTGAAATAACGAACCTCATCATCACTCGAATGACTCGATGAGGTAGCATTGGATGTCATGACAGCTTCTTGGCACATACTGCCCACCGTAGTTTTAGAACAAGCGAGCACTATTAGTTTGAATGCAATATACAATTGTACCACTGGTTGGGAGTAATCTTTACACAGTGTCCCTTTAAAGTTAGGGTCTCAAACACAGCTGGAAACGGGACAAAAGGATGGAAGCGTTGAGGCTTTTATCCAAAGGGCCGTAGACTAAGTTGGTTTGTCAGAGGAGCCCAAGGCTGAGCCTAGTCTTAGGTTGAGGCTGAGCCTAGTCTTAGGTTGTAGGGGGCGTTGCTGAAGGTGTGGCTCAGTCCAGGTTCCTCTCCCCTCCAGCACCTGCTGACCTTCTCGCTGCGGAGCGAGGTGGCGGACGTGGAGGCCGCCCGGACACGCCTCTGCCAGCTGGCCAAGGCCGACAAGCTGTGGAGCCAGTGCATGGTCCTGGAGGTGGGGCCCGCCGCCCTCCGGCTGCTGGACATCCAGACCAAGGTCCGTCTGCTGGGGGACCGCCGGGGTCTGGGGGACCGCCGGGGTCTGGGGGACCCCCGGGGCCTGGGGGGGGGACCCCCGGGGTTTGGGGGACCCCCGGGGTCTGGGTGTCCCCCGGGGTCTGGGGGACCGCCGGGGTCTGGGGGACCCCCGGGGTCTGGGGGACCCCCGGGGTTTGGGGGACCCCCGGGGTCTGGGGGACCCCCGGGGTTTGGGTGACCCCCGGGGTCTGGGTGACCCCCGGGGTCTGGGTGACCCCCGGGGTCTGGGGGACCCCCGGGGTTTGGGTGACCCATCGGGGTCTGGGGGACCCCCGGGGTTTGGGGGACCATCGGGGTCTGGGGGACCGCCGAGGTTTGGGGGACCACCGGGGTCTGGGGGTTTAGGGTTTAGGGGTCCCCAGGGTCTGAGCTGGGGCTGGGGGGTCCCCCTGGGTCTGAGCTGGGGCTGGGGACCCTTTGGATCCACCATGAGGTCTTGGGGTTGGTCAGGGGTTGGAGGCTCACGTCACAACTCCTTCATTAGTCTGCATAAAGCTGAAGGAATTAAACCGGTCTTCCTGTTATTGGTTCATCCTTCCCCTGACGGTCGGTGGTTTCTGTTCGTGGTTTGAATGGTTTCAGTGGAAACCATTGGGTCTATAAATTAAAGATAAAACATTAAGTAACTAAAAGACTAAAGGGCGGGCCTAGTCCTGGTTGTGGGCGGCTAAGTGACGGCTCCCCTGGCCAACAGGAGGAGCTGGAGCGTTACCCCGTGGGCGTGGTCCATCGCTGCGACGCCATCTTCTCCGTGCCCGAGTTCCCCAGCCTGCTGCTTCTGGTCTGCGGCTCGGACCAGGAGAGCTCTGACGTGCTGTTCTTCAGCTGCGAGGCGGTGAGCCACTCGTACGGTTCTTAGGACGGCTCTCTGGTGTCACGTGTTGTAGTGTTGAAACACTGGATGAACATGAAGATGTCCTCCTAGGCCAAGAGGATCCGCGATGACATCACACTCGTGGTTTCGCCCTCGCCCTCCAATAGGAACACAGAGACGCCAGAGGCACTCAGGTAATTATGAGCACTAGTCACACTGACTCCTTGGGTCGGGGTGGATGGTTGGGTTGGGTAATTTACCCTTAATAGACTGTTGGGCCTTGATTGGGTTCCCTCTCTCCCTCTCTCATATATCCATTCTAGCTATCCCTCTATTTTCTATTCAGTGTTCAACACAGAGAGAGAGAGAGAGAGAGAGAGAGAGAGAGAGAGAGAGAGAGAGAGAGAGAGAGAGAGAGAGAGAGAGAGAGAGAGAGAGAGAGAGAGTAGTTAGGGAGGGGCATACACATAGGGGTGTGTAAGCAGCTGAGAGGGAGTGAGGGAGGACCAACCGGTTTGACCAGTTTTCTACATAACTTAAGGAGGTGTGACAGAGAGAGAACAGAGGAGCGAGAGAGTCATAGAGAGAAAGAGAGAGAGATACACACACACTCACACAGAGAGAGACAGAGAGCACAGATGAGAGAGTGAGAGAGAGAGACAGAGAGAGCAACAAAGAGAGAGACGGAGAGAGTGACAGAGAGAGACAGAGAGAGTGGCGGTGTTTGCTTGCGTTGGGGCTAGTAACCCTCACCGAGTGTAGAGCGCCTACCTCTGTGGCTCCAGCTGGACCCAGAGGACGAGCGATACGGTAAGACGATCTCCCTTACTTGAGGATATCCCTGTGATTGAGGATCAATCCCAGGGATTGATCTGCAGTCTGTGGTATCAGCCTGCCCTCCATTGGGAGGTCAGCTGAATTATATTTTATAGACTTCATACTGTTGTAAAAGGAAGGAACAAGTTAATTCCTAATTCAATTGAAAGTCATTGAGTTGAGTTGGGAACTTGTTTGAATCCCTTCCTCTTCTACCGTTCTGTGTGGAACTCGTTCTACAGGAGCTCCGAGTGTGTGTTCTGCTCAACCTGTTGATTCTTTGTTATCCGTCGGCTGATGTGGAAGTGACCAGTTTAACCTCAATAGTCTGAACTGTAGAATGCTAGGCATGATATGACCGCGGTCGCCTCTGAGTTTGGTCTGGAATGATGTGCAGCTGCCCTGGGCGCCTTGAGACTGGAGCACACCTGGAGAACGAGGCTGTTTCTCTCGATGGCACCGGGAGTCCCACCTGACCCAGGCCTGACTCGCGGCCACATGGGCGGGTCTTTGTGTACTCAACAGCTTAGTGAGAGATGGTTGTCAGTGACAACAAAGCTGCTCTGTCCTTTAAAGAACGGAGCTATAGTCTGAGTAGTCTCTGACAAGAATTGTGTGTCTGTGAAGGTCTGTGTTGTATAGCCTCTTCTCTTGTTTGTACTGTAAAACGTTGTTATTATCGTCGTCATGTTTAAGTGAAGGTGAGGCTGAAAGAGGAGGAGCCACTGTCCTCCTCACAGCATCACTAGCTCTCTGGCTGTCTCCAGGCTGTCTGTCTCCAGGCTGTCTGTCTCCAGGCTGTCTCCAGGCTGTCTGTCTCCAGGCTGTCTGTCTCCAGGCTGTCTGTCTGCAGGCTGTCTCCAGGCTGTCTGTCTGCAGGCTGTCTCCAGGCTGTCTGTCTCCAGGCTGTCTGTCTCCAGGCTGTCTGTCTCCAGGCTGTCTGTCTGCAGGCTGTCCTCAAGACAACATTACTAAGGTTCTCCTCTGTCCCTCTCCAGGTTTGCTCAGAGTGCAGAGAACATGATCGACCCCTACGGAATACCGAGCCCCCCCATCGCCCCCGCCCCCAACGCCCCGCCCGCCGGCCCCCCCCCTTACCCCGGACCCAGAGGTAGGGGCTGTTTGCTTTCACACGGGGGGGGGGGGGGGAGAGAGAGAGAGAGAGAGAGAGAGAGAGAGAGAGAGAGAGAGGGACAGGAGAGAGAGAGAGAGAGAGAGAGAGAGAGAGAGAGAGAGAGAGAGAGAGAGAGAGGAGAGAGAGAGAGAGGAGAGAGTAGAGAGAGAGAGAGGAGAGGAGAGAGAGGACAGGAGAGAGAGAGGAGAGAGAGAGAGAGAGAGAGAGAGAGAGAGAGAGGGGGAGAGGGGAGGGGGAGAAGAGAGGGTGGAGGGAGGGGGGGGAGAGAGCAGGGAGGAGAGAGAGAGGAGAGAGAGAGAAGAGACTGAAAGAGAGAGTAGAGAGAGAGAGAGAGAGAGGAGAGAGAGAGAGAAGAGAGAGGGACAGAGAGAGAGGGAGAGAGAGAGAGGTAGAGTAGATGAGGAGATGGAGAGAGAGAGAGGGGGAAGTGAGAGAGGGAGAGAGAGAGAGAGATGAGAGAGAGGAGAGGAGAGAGAGAGATGAGAGAGAGAGAGAGGAGAGGGGAGATGGGAGGAGGGGGGGAGAGAGAGTAGGGTGGGTAGGGAGGGGGAGAGAGAGAGCGAGGAGAGAGAGACTGAGGAGGATGAGAGAGTAGAGAAGAGAGGAGATGGGGAGAGAGGGGATGAGAGAGAGAGAGAGGAGAGGGTGGGAGGGATGGGGAGCGGGAAGAGAGAGAGAGAGAGAGAGAGAGAGGAGAGAGAGGAGGATGAGAGATGAGAGAGAGGAGAGAGAGAGAGAGAGAGAGAGAGAGAGAGAGAGAGAGAGTGGTGGTGGAGGTACAGTGAAGTATTTAAGGTTGAAGGATTTCAGGAGCACAGAGATTGCATTGTTTGTTTTTGAGATGGGTGGGGGGGAGATGTAGGGTAGGTGCGTGCGTGCGTGCGTGCGTGCGTGCGTGCGTGCGTGTGTGCGTGCGTGTGTGCGTGCGTGCGTGTACACATGATGGAGGGGGAGGGTGCGTGGGAGTCGTTCGCGAAAGCGGGAGCGGTTAAAGACTAAATGGATGAGGTAATGTTCCCTAACACTAACCCTACCCCCTAACCCTAACCCATTCACTAACCCTAACCCATTAACTAACCTTAACCCTACCCCTAACCCTACCCATTACCCACTAACTAACCCTAACCCTACTCCTAACCCACTAACTAACCCTAACCCTACCCCTATCCCACTAACTAACCTGAACCCTACCCTTAACCCACTAACTAACCCTAACCCTACACCTAACCCACTAACTAACCCTAACACTACGCCTACCCTACCCCTACCCCACTAACTAACCCTACCCCTAATCCTAACCCACTAACTAACACAAACCCGATTACTTACCCTAACCCTACCCCTACCCCTAACCCACTAACTAACCCGGACCATACCCTTACCCCACTTACTAACCCGGACCCTACCCTTAACCCACTAACTAACCCTAACCCACTAACTAACCCTAACCCTCTGCTCCCTGACAGCTAACGGTGTAAGCGGAGGAGCTGACGTCTCCTTCCTGAGGGCCGACAGAGAAGTGGTACGTCCCGGACCGCTCCATTCACAGCTAACACCTGGGGTTGCTGAGTGGGAGGGATCCCGAGAGGGGTTAGTGAATGGGTTAGGGTTAATGAATGGTTAAAGGGGACCTATTATGCTTTTTCGACTTTTATGACCTGTAAATGTTGTTATAATGATTGATAGTCATGTTTAACCATACTAAAGGGTCAAATAATGCCGCACATGCACTTCGACGTATTCCCTGCTGACAGTCTGGGGTGGCTGTGCAGAGCGCTAAACACTCGGACAACGTTTGCGATTCACTCGTTCACATTTCCGGGAAATCATTTACGTAGAGGCACTCCTGCCGCGCCCCCATATGCCTGGTCAAATCTGCCCGCGCGCACGCTTCAAGGAAGGTAACCAATCACAACGGAGTTGGGTTGGCAGGAGGGGGGCGAGGGGGCGGAGAAGGACGAAACCGAGCGTTGACAGAGAAGGCTGAAAGCACCCAGATGAGAGGAAGTGTTTCCCGAAAATCGACATCGTTTTTTGTGCTGTGATTCGTGTCAGGTTGCGCTATAGGAGTCATTAATAAGAAATTAAGACCAGAAAAGTAGTATAATAGGTCCTCTTTAAGGGTTGGTGAATGGTTAAGGGTTGGTGAATGGGTTAGGGTTAGTGAAACGTTAGTAAATAAACATTAACGTTATTGAATGGGTCAGGGTTAGTGAATGGGTTAGGGTTGGTGAATGGGTTAGGGTTAGTGAATGGGTTAGGGTTAGTGAATGGGTTAGGGTTAGTGAATGGGTTAGGGTTGGTGAATGGGTTAGGGTTAGTGAATGGGTTAGGGTTAGTGAATGGGTTAGGGTTGGTGAATGGGTTAGGGTTGGTGAATGGGTTAGGGTTAGTGAATGGGTTAGGGTTAGTGAATGGGTTAGGGTTAGGTGAATGGGTTAGGGTTGGTGAATGGGTTAGGGTTAGGTGAATGGGTTAGGGTTAGTGAATGGGTTAGGGTTAGTGAATGGGTTAGGGTTGGTGAATGGGTTAGGGTTGGTGAATGGGTTAGGGTTGGTGAATGGGTTAGGGTTAGTGAATGGGTTAGGGTTGGTGAATGGGTTAGGGTTGGTGAATGGGTTAGGGTTGGTGAATGGGTTAGGGTTAGTGAATGGGTTAGGGTTAGTGAATGGGTTAGGGTTAGTGAATGGGTTAGGGTTGGTGAATGGGTTAGGGTTGGTGAATGGGTTAGGGTTGGTGAATGGGTTAGGGTTGGTGAATGGGTTAGGGTTAGTGAATGGGTTAGGGTTGGTGAATGGGTTAGGGTTAGTGAATGGGTTAGGGTTAGTGAATGGGTTAGGGTTGGTGAATGGGTTAGGGTTGGTGAATGGGTTAGGGTTGGTGAATGGGTTAGGGTTAGTGAATGGGTTAGGGTTGGTGAATGGGTTAGGGTTGGTGAATGGGTTAGGGTTGGTGAATGGGTTAGGGTTGGTGAATGGGTTAGGGTTGGTGAATGGGTTAGGGTTGGTGAATGGGTTAGGGTTAGTGAATGGGAGACGTTGAATGTGTTTGTACTTCCTGTTCGTCTCCAGAGGATTCTCAACCACTGCTTCGACGACATGGAGTGCTTCCTGTCCAGACTGCAGCAGGCCGCCGAGGCAAACGGCACCCTAAGCCTGAAGAAGAAGAAGAAGAGGAAAAGCAAAAAGCAAATGGCAGAAGGTAAAGGAATACAAAGCTAACCCTAAGCTAACCCTTAAGCTTACCCTAAGGTAAAGGAATACAAAGCTAACCCTAAGCTAACCCTTAAGCTTACCCTAAGGTAAAGGAATACAAAGCTAACCTAATCTAATAAGTGTAGAAGCTAAAGGTATACGAAGCTAACCCTCAGCCTACCAGGAGGAGTTGTGTATCTTGCTGTCAAAACTCATTCTATCTGGTTCCCTTGACAACAGATGACCTCCTGGCAGACCGCGCCCGCCCCCCGTCCCAGGAGGAGTTCCTGGATATATTCCAGAAGTTTAAATACTGCTTCTGCCTCCTGGTGAGAAAGAGTCTAATCACATCTGAATGTTGGCCTACACCTCTTTTGTCAGTCTGGCTCTAACTTGGATAGCTCTCTCTCTCGCCCCCTCTCTCCCCCTCCCCCTCTCTCCCTCTTCCTCTCCCTCTCTCCCTCTCTCCCTCTCTCTCTCTCTCTCTCTCTCTCTCTCTCTCTCTCTCTCTCTCTCTCTCTCTCTCTCTCTCTCTCTCTCTCACCCTCTCTCCCTCCCCCTCCCCCTCTCCCCCTCCCCCTCTCCCCCTCTCCCTCTCTCTCTCTCTCTCGCCCCCTCCCTCCCTCTCTCTCTCCCTCTCTCTCTCTCTCTCTCTCTCTCTCTCTCGCCCCCTCCCTCCCTGTCTCCCCCTCCCCCTCTCCCCCACTCTCTCTCTCTCTCTCTCTCTCTCTCTCCCCCCTTCCCTCCCACCCTCTCTATCTCTCCCTCCCTCCCTCTCTCTCCCTCCCTCCCTCTCCCTCTCTCTCTAGGCCCGTCTGAAGTCCGCCATCGCCAGCCCTTCATCCCAGGAGTTGGTCCACTACCTCTTCAGGCCTCTGGATATGGTGAGTGAGCCTAACCGTATACTAACCCTAACCATGACCCTATACTAACCCTAGTATCACTCTGGGAGGGCGACTGTGTGTATCAGCATGTTGTTGGTCTAAACAGTGGAACGCTCCTAGTTGCATTTTGCCGGCTGCTGTTTACACAAAGCAGAGTTGGACGGGGAGCGGGTTGCTCTGGGCTCGTTTGGGACGTTCTCACCTCGGTTCTGAACAGACTCTACGTCCCTCTATCTGCCAGTTACCGTGTTTCTACAATAAAACCTTCTCTATTGTTCAAGTGTTCAAACCAAGGCTATGACGAAACATTAAAGTTCTCCCTTTGGTTCTCTTGTTGACATTGGCACGGTGTGTCTGTGTGCTGACTGCTACCACTCCTTTGTAGAGAAAGGGAGAGAGCACGAGACTATGGGACTGTTATTATACGATTATGTGAAACTATGATACATCAATACTATTACAATAAATTAATCTCCTTCTGCTTTGTGAAGGTGAAACGTAATTATAAACATGATTGCAAATATTGCCAGAAAGATATTAGAATTAGACTATTAGACTAAAAGGATTTGTAGAAACAAAAATGAATCACGTAACTCGGAAAAAGCTATATATTTTTTTCTGTGTATTTCTGTGTGTGTGTCTGCGTGCCTACATGTCTGTCCGTGTGTGTCTGCATGTGTCTGTGCTTGTGCGTGTGCGTCTGTGCATGTGTGTGTGTGTGTGAGTGTGTGTGTGTGTGTGTGTGTGTGTGCCTGTGTGTGTGTGTGCGTGTGTGTGTGTGTGTGTGTGCGTGTGTGTGCCTGTGTGTGTGTGTGTGTGTGTGTGTGCGTCTGTGCATGTGTGTGTGTGTGTGTGTGTGCCTGTGTGTGTGTGTGTGTGTGTGCCTGTGTGCGTGTGCGTGTGCGTGTGCGTGTGTGCCTGTGTGTGTGCCTGTGTGTGCGCATGTGTGTGCGTGTGTGTGTGTGCCTGTGTGTGTGTGTGTGCCTGTGTGTGTGTGTGTGCCTGTGTGTGCGTGTGTGTGTGCGTGCGTGTGTGTGCGTGTGTGTGCAGGTGGTGAGGACCACAGGGGGTCCGGCCTTGGGGGCCTCGGTGTCCAGCCCGGCCCTGAGCAGCGCGGCCGTCTCCCTGCTGAGGGCCACGCTGGGGGAGGACGAGAAGCAGCTCTGGACGTCCCTGGGGCCCAACTGGACGCTGGGCCGGTCAGTGGAACTCAGGGGCCACAGCTAGCCCCACAGCTACGCTAGCCCCTCTGCTACGCTAGCCCCATAGCTACGCTAACCCCTCGGCTACGCTAACCCCTCGGCTACGCTAACCCCTCGGCTAGGCTAACTACTCGGCTAGGCTAAACCCTCGGCTACGCTAGCCCCATAGCTACACTAGCCCCTCAGCTAGGCTAACCCCTCAGCTACGCTAACATACAGCTCTAAACTATACACCACATGAACAGTTCACTACACTACAATAGACCACACCTTTACTCCAAGTGACGGCTGCTATTAACCCTGATGGCATTAACTCATCCTCCCTCTCTCCCTCCCTCCCTCCATCCTTCTGTCCCTCCCTCCCTTCCTCCAGGTGTGAGCTGGGCCAGGTGTCTCCATACTCTCCGGTCTTCTACGGTGGCTGGCGTCCGGAGGCGGTCCGGGAGGATGGTCAGCTGTGGGAGGATCCAGTGGAGTCCGAGCACGAACACGAAGCTCTGAGGGCCAAACAGGAGGTACGCCCTGGAGAGTAGGGGTCTCTCTCTCCCTCTCTCCCTCTCCCTCTCTTTCCCTCTCCCTCATATATCCATTCTAGCTATCCCTCTATTTTAACTCTCTCCCTCCCCCCCACCCAGCAGCAGTCTCAGTCGGTGGTCCGGCCTTCCCCCCCCCTGGCAGACGAGAGGTGAGTCCCCCTGATACGTCAGCCTGGTGTTGGTTGGTTCCTCGTGGCTGTGAGGTCAGTCTGGTGTTGGTTGGTTCCTCGTGGCTGTGAGGTCAGTCTGGTGTTGGTTCCTCGTGGCTGTGAGGTCAGCCTGGTGTTGGTTGGTTCCTCGTGGCTGTGAGGTCAGCCTGGTGTTGGTTGGTTCCTCGTGGCTGTGAGGTCAGCCTGGTGTTGGTTGGTTCCTCGTGGCTATGAGGTCAGCCTGGTGTTGGTTGGTTCCTCGTGGCTGTGAGGTCAGTCTGGTGTTGGTTGGTTCCTCGTGGCTGTGAGGTCAGCCTGGTGTTGGTTGGTTCCTCGTGGCTGTGAGGTCAGCCTGGTGTTGGTTGGTTCCTCGTGGCTGTGAGGTCAGCCTGGTGTTGGTTGGTTCCTCGTGGCTGTGAGGTCAGTCTGGTGTTGGTTCCTCGTGGCTGTGAGGTCAGCCTGGTGTTGGTTGGTTCCTCGTGGCTGTGAGGTCAGTCTGGTGTTGGTTCCTCGTGGCTGTGAGGTCAGCCTGGTGTTGGTTCCCCGGGCTGTGAGGTCAGTCTGGTGTTGGTTGGTTCCTCGTGGCTGTGAGGTCAGTCTGGTGTTGGTTGGTTCCTCGTGGCTGTGAGGTCAGCCTGGTGTTGGTTGGTTCCTCGTGGCTGTGAGGTCAGTCTGGTGTTGGTTGGTTCCTCGTGGCTGTGAGGTCAGTCTGGTGTTGGTTGGTTCCTCGTGGCTGTGAGGTCAGCTGCTCTGTGCTCTTCCTCCTCAGAGACGGGGCCGAGCGACTCTACAGCTGCAGCTACGACTTTGTGGCGAGAAACAGCAGCGAGCTGTCGGTCCAGCAGGGAGACAAACTGGAGGTGAGCAGTCCTACACACACACTACACACACACACACACACACCCATTGTAAACTGCTCATATCTTAACCTATATAGTAGACCACGATGCTAAGGTCGTCCAGAGGATGGCGGAAGGAGATCGTTAGTTCAGCCTCACCAAGCTGAGGTCCAACAGATTAGTTTCTTAAACGGAGTCTCGTTTAGAGGACATCCGACCAGCTGGTCTGAGCAGGCTTAGGGGGGAGCTACGGTTCGGGTGGAGGCACCATCACGCTGACTTGTGCGTCTGAAAGGTGCTGGAGTCGTCCAAGCGCTGGTGGAAGTGTCGTAACCGCTTCAACGAGGTGGGCTTCGTCCCGTCCAACATCCTGGAGCCGATCGCACACATAGACCCCCTTGACGGGGGGCAGGGACCACCCAAGGTAGGCCCGCACACACGCACACGCACGCACGCACGCACACACAGGCGTCTATGTGTGCACACAAACAGCCAGATACACACAGAAAACATAATAGAAGGAATAACTCAAGATTCAAACCAAGGCTGCACGCAATGAACCCTTTCACTCATATCCCCCTAATGTGGTTGTTTGCCCCCCCCCAGGCTCCGGCCCCTCCCCCGCTGGCCAAGACGTCCTCGGCAGCCACGCCCAGCCCCCCCACCGTGCACCAGTCGCCAGGCCAGCGTCCGCGCGGCCTGCCGCCCTACGGCCAGCACCTCATGGCCAGTGGCGAGGACTCAGAGAAAGGTGAGCCCACCGACCCAGAGATGGACATTGGATCCATATCGTATACATTATACCGAATACTAGAGTCTAACCCTTACCCCTAACCTGAGTGTCTAACCCTACCCTTAGTGTATAACCCTCACCCTACCCTTAGTGTCTCACCCTACCCTTAGTGTCTCACCCTACCCTTAGAGTCTAACCCTCACCCTACCCTTAGTGTCTACCCTAACCTTAGAGTCTAACCCTTAGTGCCTAAGCCGTAAGTGTTTAACCCTAACCTTAGTGTCTAACCCTTACCCGTCTAACCCTAATGGACGTTCTGATCCATTGATTGGCCTCGTTAACCCTGATGACGCGTCCCCTCCTGATTGGCCTCGTTAACCCTGATGACGCGTCCCCTCCTGATTGGCCTCGTTAACCCTGATGACGCGTCCCCTCCTGATTGGCCTCGTTAACCCTGATGATGCGTCCCCTCCTGATTGGCCTCGTTAACCCTGATGACGCGTCCCCTCCTGATTGGCCTCGTTAACCCTGATGGCGCGTCCCCTCCTGATTGGCCTCCTTAACCCTGATGACGTGTCTCCTCCTGAAGCGATGCAGGTGAATGACGAGCTGCTCCAGAGGCTGACCAATGGGAGGAACCCCCTCACCAAGCCCGCCCTGGTCATCCCCCGCTCCAGCGAGACCAGCGCGCCACTGGACTACCACTCCCCCCCAGACGAGGTGGCCAGCTGGCTCCGGGGGAAGGGCTTCACCGAGCCGTAAGTCGACCTTTAGAACCAGGGTTAGATCTAGATCTACCCGAGACTGGTAGAGTCCAGACCCTTGTGGACCTCCAGAGAACCGAGACTGGTAGAGTCCAGACCCTTGTGGACCTCCAGAGAACCGAGACTGGTAGAGTCCAGACCCTTGTGGACCTCCAGAGAACCGAGACTGGTAGAGTCCAGACCCTTGTGGACCTCCAGAGAACCGAGACTGGTAGAGTCCAGACCCTTTTGGACCTCTAGAGAACCGAGACTGGTAGAGTCCAGACCCTTGTGGACCTCTAGAGAACCGAGACTGGTAGAGTCCAGACCCTTGTGGACCTCTAGAGAACCGAGACTGGTAGAGTCCAGACCCTTGTGGACCTCCAGAGAACCGAGACTGGTAGAGTCCAGACCCTTGTGGACCTCCAGAGAACCGAGACTGGTAGAGTCCAGACCCTTTTGGACCTCTAGAGAACCGAGACTGGTAGAGTCCAGACCCTTGTGGACCTCTAGAGAACCGAGACTGGTAGAGTCCAGACCCTTGTGGACCTCTAGAGAAGCGAGACTGGTAGAGTCCAGACCCTTGTGGACCTCTAGAGAACCGAGACTGGTAGAGTCCAGACCCTTGTGGACCTCTAGAGAACCGAGACTGGTAGAGTCCAGACCCTTTTGGACCTCTAGAGAACCGAGACTGGTAGAGTCCAGACCCTTGGTTGGGAGTGTTGACGCTAAATGAGATGTTGTTCCGTGTTCAGGACGGCCATGTGCCTCAGTGAGATATTAACAATATGTAGTTGGAGAGGTGATGTTGGGGATGTTCTATATACAACTATATCTAGAAAACTAGCCAGAAAACTGGTGTAGTCAAATTACAGAAACAAATACAGAAAGAGAAAAACTGACTTAACGAACAATGAGAAATGTAAGCAAACTGTCCTTCCCAAGATACAGAACTGAGACAGAAGATCTCCAATCCCATATATGTGCAATGAATGACAATGGACTGTACCCGTTTGTTTTAGCTTGTAGCTTCTATTTTTATGTCACAAATATTAAGTTGAATTTTAAATATGTTCTAATTGTAACAGCATCAGTAATTCATTTTTTGCGATGATGGACTTCTGTATGCCGTCTTCATGCACCTGCCACGATGCCGAAATAAAAACGAAACTAACTAAACTATAGGGCGGCGCAGTGCCTCGGCGTTCTGACGGGCGCACAGCTCTTCTCCTTGAACAAGGAGGAGCTACGCGCCGTGCTTCCTGAAGAGGGCGCCAGAGTGTACAGCCAGCTGGAGGTGCAGAGGGCGCTGCTGGAGGTAAGCTGTCCACACAACGGATTGAATAATGCGTTCAGAATGCGCCTGGTAATTAAAATAATGACCACAATGTGGAAGAACTAACGAAATAATACCCTTTTCTTCACCTCTTACCTTCTTCCAGGATGCCCGGAACGCCACGGAGCTGGAGGCCGTCATGGAGAAGCAGAAGATGAAAGTAGATTTGAAGAGCCAGGCAAACACGACAACATTATGATACTTAACTCCTCCTACCACGAGGGCGGATCTTCTGAACACCAAAGCATCCCGTTCATCTACCAGGACCCTGGCCCTGGTCCTCGACCGTCTAGAACCATACTCCAGTCAGTAGAAAGTGAAGAACGTACAGCCTCCTCAAACATGGTTGGCCACGAATTTTGCCTCCCTGATTTATTTCAGCATTTTTATTCTTCTTCCTGAAATAATCCGCTATTGGAGGATTGCTGGTCTTGCACAACTGTTTCTACATATCCACTCTGTTGAAGGTCAATTTAAAATCTATTTATCTTTTATTTAAAATACCTCTTGTACATCCGTTTTAACAGCCGAGTGCTGCTTCTGCTTCAAAGACTATCCCTATGTGTATATTGTAAGAAAGGGAATGAGACATCATGAAAATAAAAGGCTGGAATAACTTTATTGGGGATTCAAAAAAGTATTTCCGCAAAAAAAAGGTAAATAAGCAACAGGACGACTTCACCACGGTCTTCAAACCATTACAACTCGCGAAGCAACATGTGAAATGGATACGTACAAATTAAAAAAAAAAAAAACCAAAGACCGTTTGCCAATTACTTCACATCTATACCAAGTTCCTCTACTATTATATAAAATAAATTCTAATACGAGCACGTCTTGCACCAATTAAAAAAAACTGCTTGCCCCTCGACGCCATGTGGTTCCATCAGCCTCCCTCCGCTAACCCCCAAGGTAACACTAACCCCCAAGGTAACGCTAACCCCCAAGGTAACGCTTAACACCAAGGTAACGCTAACCCCCAAGGTAACGCTAACCCCCAGGGTAACGCTAACCCCCAAGGTAACGCTAACCCCCAAGCTAACGCTAACCCCCAGGGTAACGCTAAACCCCCAAGGTAACGCTAACCCCCAGGTTAACGCCAACCCCCAAGGTAACGCTAACCCCCAAGGTAATGCTAAACACCAAGGTAACCTGAAACCAAGGGTAACGCTAAGCCCTGTGGTAACCCCAACCCAAGGGTAACGCTAACCCCCAAGGTAACGCTATACCCCAAGGTAACGGACACAAGCGCTGAATGTGTTTATTTAGCTTGGTGATGGATAATAAACTATTTTAATGTGTTTTCTTAGCTTGGTGCAGAATAAAAATCGTATTAATGTGTTTATTGAGGTTGGTGTAGGATAACAAACTTAAACATGGCGTCTTAAGAGAGCAGCTGGACATAACAACAGCCTCCTTCATATCCAACGTCTATTTACATTCATCATGTGTATCAAAGACCGTGTCTAAACCAAGGGACCGTGTCTAAACCAAGGTCTAAACCAAGGGACCGTGTCTAAACCAAGGTCTAAACCTAGGGACCGTGTCTAAACCAAGGTCTAAACCAAGGGACCGTGTCTAAACCAAGGGACCGTGTCTAAACCAAGGGACCGTGTCTAAACCAAGGTCTAAACCAAGGGACCGTGTCTAAACCAAGGTCTAAACCTAGGGACCGTGTCTAAACCAAGGTCTAAACCAAGGGACCGTGTCTAAACCAAGGGACCGTGTCTAAACCAAGGGACCGTGTCTAAACCAAGGTCTAAACCAAGGGACCGTGTCTAAACCAAGGTCTAAACCAAGGGACCATGTCTAAACCAAGGGACCGTGTCTAAACCAAGGTCTAGACCAAGGGACCGTGTCTAAACCAAGGTCTAACCCAAGGGACCGTGGGGAGGCTCACAGATCCAGTTGCATACAGGTTCAATCACCTTTTCCCTTGATGGTGGGCGGCCCTTTTTATTTTTTTTACACATTGGGCCAAACAGAATAAGTGTATATAAATGGATGAAGTGTGGGAGTGGGGTGAGAACGAAGGCTGTTGGCTGGAAGAGCCGTCAATTAAAAATGAAAAAATAAATCATGACTCTAGGGGGCGGGGCTTGCGGCTGTACGGTGACACATTTGGGTTCCGCCTCCCCAGGAGTGAGGGTGAGGGGGGTGGACATCAGAAGTCTCCTGAACCCCGCTCGTCTGCTCGCCGGGGGTCCCGACCGGCCGTTCACGACGTCTCTGCGCTCCCTGAAGGGGGGGGGGGAAGACAACATAACGTCAGGGGGGAGGGGAGAGGTGGGAGACAACATAACGTCAGGGGGGAGGGGAGAGACAACACAACGTCAGGGGGGAGGGGAGAGGGGGGAGACAACATAACGTTAGGGGCAGGCATGCAAACTGGCTCGGGTCGAAAAAGGTGAGAATGATGCGTTAGCTGAGAAAAACACAGACCCACTATAGGGTTCCAGGTTTATACTCCGGGGAGTTTTCTTTTACATTTTTTATTACTTTTGTAATGTATTAGGGTTAGTCACAAGCTAAAAAAAATTACAGGACTGCGCACAATTACGAACAAAGCATTAATTTGTTATGCGCAAGGGCAGCCCCAATAGGTACACAACTTATTACAAAATTAAGAAAGAATATTGAGAAGAATAAAAAGAGGTGGGAGGACAGGGCAATAGGAGTATGCCATTATTTCTTTTTCTTCTTGGCCTGGACCAGTGTCTCAAGGGCCCGCTTTGCAAAACAGCGACTTCTCTCGGCTATATCGACTAGTATGCATCAACACAACTGGTGACCGGCTGAAAAATTCTCTTTTGGCGCGTTTCCACCGGAGGGTGCGTTCGGTTCGGTTCGCAAAGTTGAGGCACGGTTCGCGTTTCCACCGCCAAAAGTGGGCGTGACATGGGGATAAAAACAAGCCGCGAGGTATTATTCTGGACAATGGACATGTCGCGTAAAACGTTAGCTTGGGCGAACAAGGAGGTGGAGCATGGACCTATTAAAGACAATACTTTATTAAAGCATGCAATTGTGATGTAGAACAAAATAAAAAGAAAACAAAGTGCTTGCATGATATTGAAGCCTACATCGATCGTTAGTTAACTTGTGTGGTGGTGCCTTATCATTTGTTTACCCTCGCGTTGCCATGGCAACGTGATTGGACTCTCATTGGCTGAATCGATGAGAACGTTTAGATAATATAATGGTCGCGGGGAGACGAAGCTCTGTTCGTTTGTATATTTTATTTACGTGACCATCATTTTGTTATGTTTGTTTTGGGAATCAGTTCTCGTCGTTCACCTTCGGGATGTTACGTAGCTGCCGCGGCGATCGACATCCGGCCTACCATGAGGGTACTGTTGGCGGTGGAAACGCTCGTGGAATCGAGGCATTTAAAGGCTCCGCTGGCTCACGCTTGGCCGTTTCAGATGGTAGGGCGACTTTCTGCTCGCGCTGTCGGCTGGCCGCGCGGCTTCACGAGCGCGCGCATGTGTTCGACGAGCACGGAAGCGACAGTTCCACGGGAGTGCGCCCACTTGTCGTGCCTCCTGACAGAATGCCTGCGTCTTCTCTCTGGTCCGCTCGCCTATCCATTAAGAATGTATTAGCAGGCGCTACAAGGACTCCATGGCTGGCCATCAGACCCCCCCCCCCCCCCCCCCCCCAAATGTTTTCTCAACGGATCTCCACGAATCACACAAGTGGTCAATTTTGTCTTCAAACAGCGAATTTCGCCGAAAAGTGACTAGTTTTGCATGCCTGCAGGGGGGAGGGGAGAGGGGGGAGACAACACAACGTCAGGTGGGAGGGGGAGAGGGGGGAGACAACACAACGTCAGGGGGAGGGGAGAGGGGGGAGACACCACAACATCAGGGGGGGGAGGGGGAAGAGGGGGAGACAACACAACGTCAGGGGCGAGGGGAGAGACACCACAACATCAGGGGGAGGGGAGAGGGGGGAGACAATCACAAACGTCAGGGGGGAGGGGAGAGGGGGGAGACAACACAACGTCAGGGGGGAGGGGAGAGGGGGGAGACACCACAACATCAGGGGGGAGGGGGAGAGGGGGGGAGACACCACAAACTTCAGGGGGGAGGGGAGAGACACCACAACGTCAGGGGGAGAGAGGAGAGGGGGGAGACCCCACAACGTCAGGGGGGGAGGGTCTGCCTGTGCCTGGAGCCCTCCCTGTGTAGGGTTGTGTTACCTGGAGCCCTCCCTGTGTAGGGTTGTGTTACCTGGAGCCCTCCCTGTGTAGGGTTGTCTACCTGGAGCCCTCCCTGTGTAGGGTTGTCTACCTGGAGCCCTCCCTGTGTAGGGTCGTGTCTACCTGGAGCCCTCCCTGTGTAGGGTCGTGTCTACCTGGAGCCCTCCCTGTGTAGGGTTGTCTACCTGGAGCCCTCCCTGTGTAGGGTCGTGTCTACCTGGAGCCCTCCCTGTGTAGGGTTGTGTTACCTGGAGCCCTCCCTGTGTAGGGTTGTCTACCTGGAGCCCTCCCTGTGTAGGGTTGTCTACCTGGAGCCCTCCCTGTGTAGGGTTGTCTACCTGGAGCCCTCCCTGTGTAGGGTTGTGTCTACCTGGAGCCCTCCTTGTGTAAGGTTGTCTACCTGGAGCCCTCCCTGTGTAGGGTTGTCTACCTGGAGCCCTCCCTGTTTAGGGTTTGTCTACCTGGAGCCCTCCCTGTGTAGGGTTGTCTACCTGGGGCCCTCCCTGTGTAGGGTTGTCTACCTGGAGCCCTCCCTGTGTAGGGTTGTGCTACCTGTGTCTGGAGCTCTGCTCGTGGCGGTGGCTGCGGCTGCGGCTACGGGACCGGCTGCGGTGGCGCCGCCGTCTCTCGCGGTCCCGGGATGCAGAACGTTTCTTCTCGCGGTCCCTGGACGGAGAACGTTTCTTCTCACGGGACGCAGAACGTTTCTTCTCACGGGACGCAGAACGTTTCTTCTCGCGGACACAGAACGTTTCTTCTCGCGGGACGCGAAACGTTTCTTCTCGCGGGATGGGGGATCGCGACCGCCTCCTAGCACGGCGCTCGCGGGAGCGGGACCTGGGATAGAACCAGGAGGAGGAGATAGAGGTAATGAGGTTAGTACCAGGAGGAGGAAGAGGAGGAGGTAATGAGGTTAGAACCAGGAGGAGGAGGAGGAGGTAATGAGGTTAGAACCAGGAGGAGGAGGAGGTAATGAGGTTAGAACCAGGAAGAGGTAATGAGGTTAGAACCAGGAGGAGGTAATGAGGTTAGAACCAGGAGGAGGAGGTAATGAGGTTAGAACCAGGAGGAGGAGGTAATGAGGTTAGAACCAGGAGGAGGAGGTAATGAGGTTAGAACCAGGAGGAGGAGGTAATGAGGTTAGAACCAGGAGGAGGAGGTAATGAAGTTAGAACCAGGAGGAGGAGGTAATGAGGTTAGAACCAGGAGGAGGTAATGAGGTTAGAACCAGGAGGAGGTAATGAGGTTAGAACCGGAAGAGGTAATGAGGTTAGAACCAGGAGGAGGTAATGAGGTTAGAACCGGAAGAGGTAATGAGGGTAGAACCAGGAGGAGGAGGAGGTAATGAAGTTAGAACCAGGAGGAGGAGGAGGTAATGAGGTTAGAACCAGGAGGAGGAGGAGGAGGTAATGAGGTTAGAACCAGGAGGAGGAGGAGGTAATGAGGTTAGAACCAGGAGGAGGAGGTTAAGAGGTTAGAACCAGGAGGAGGTAATGAGGTTAGAACCAGGAGGAGGAGGAGGAGGAGGTAATGAGGTTAGAACCAGGAGGAGGAGGTAATGAGGTTAGAACCAGGAGGAGGAGGTAATGAGGTTAGAACCAGGAGGAGGAGGTAATGAGGTTAGAACCAGGAGGAGTTAATGAGGTTAGAACCAGGAGGAGGTAATGAGGTTAGAACCAGGAGGAGGAGGAGGAGGTAATGAGGTTAGAACCAGGAGGAGGAGGTAATGAGGTTAGAACCAGGAGGAGGATAGGTAATGAGGTTAGAACCAGGAGGAGGAGGTAATGAGGGTTAGAACCAGGAGGAGGAGGTAATGAGGTTAGAACCAGGAGGAGGTACTCTACCTTTTATGCTCTTTGCTCTTTGATCTGGTTCTGCAAAAAACAGAGGTCACTGTAACTAACAGGTAAGGGTTACCCTAAGGTCACTGTAACTAACAGGTAAGGGTTACCCTGAGGTAAGGGTTACCCTGAGGTCACTGTAACTAACAGGTAAGGGTTACACTAAGGTCACTGTAACTACCAGTAAGGGTTACCCTAAGGTCACTGTAACTAACAGGTAAGGGTTACCCTGAGGGTAAGGGTTACCCTGAGGTCACTGTAACTAACAGGTAAGGGTTACACTAAGGTCACTGTAACTAACAGGTAGGGGTTACCCTGAGGTCACTGTAACTAACAGGTAAGGGTTACCCTAAGGTCACTGTAACTAACAGGTAGGGGTTACCCTGAGGTCACTGTAACTAACAGGTAGGGGTTACCCTGAGGTCACTGTAACTAACAGGTAAGGTTACACTAAAGTCACTGTAACTAACAGGTAGGGGTTACCCTGAGGTCACTCTAACAGGTAGGGGTTACCCTGAGGTCACTGTAACTAACAGGTAAGGGTTACACTAAGGTCACTGTAACTAACAGGTAGGGGTTACCCTGAGGTCACTGTAACTAACAGGTAAGGGTTACCCTAAGGTCACTTTAACTAACAGGTAAGGGTTACACTAAGGTCACTTTAACTAACAGGTAAGGGTTCCACTAAGGTCACTTTAACTAACAGGTAAGGGTTCCACTAAGGTCACTTTAACTAACAGGTAAGGGTTCCACTAAGGTCACTTTAACTAACAGGTAAGGGTTCCACTAAGGTCACTGTAAGTAACAGGTAAGGGTTCCACTAAGGTCACTGTAACTAACAGGTAAGGGTTCCACTAAGGTCACTGTAAGTAACAGGTAAGGGTTCCACTAAGGTCACTGTAAGTAACAGGTAAGGGTTCCACTAAGGTCACTGTAAGTAACAGGTAAGGGTTCCACTAAGGTCACTGTAACTAACAGGTAAGGGTTCACTAAGGTCACTGTAAGTAACAGGTAAGGTTCCACTAAGGTCACTGTAAGTAACAGGTAAGGGTTCCACTAAGGTCACTGTAAGTAAACAGGTAAGGGTTCCACTAAGGTCACTGTAAGTAAACAGGTAAGGGTTCCACTAAGGTCACTGTAAGTAACAGGTAAGGGTTCCACTAAGGTCACTGTAGTAACAGGTAAGGGTTCCACTAAGGTCACTGTACGTAACAGGTAAGGGTTTCACTAAGGTCACTGTAAACTAACAGGTAAGGGTTCACTAAGGTCACTGTAAGTAACAGGTAAGGGTTCCACTAAGGTCACTGTAAGTAACAGGTAAGGGTTCCACTAAGGTCACTGTAAGTAACAGGTAAGGGTTCCACTAAGGTCACTGTAAGTAACAGGTAAGGGTTCCACTAAGGTCACTGTAAGGTAACCAGGTAAGGGTTCCACTAAGGTCACTGTAACTAACAGGTAAGGGTTCCACTAAGGTCACTGTAAGTAACAGGTAAGGGTTCCACTAGGTCACTGTAACTAACAGGTAAAGGGTTCCACTAAGGTCACTGTAAGTAAACAGGTAAGGGTTCCACTAAGGTCACTGTAAGTAACAGGTAAGGGTTCCACTAAGGTCACGTAAGTAACAGGTAAGGGTTCCACTAAGGTCACTGTAAGTAACAGGTAAGGGTTCCACTAAGGTCACTGTAAGTAACAGGTAAGGGTTCCACTAAGGTCACTGTAACTAACAGGTAAGGGTTCCACTAAGGTCACTGTAAGTAACAGGTAAGGGTTCCACTAAGGTCACTGTAAGTAACAGGTAAGGGTTCCACTAAGGTCACTGTAAAGTAACAGGTAAGGGTTCCACTAAGGTCACTGTAAGTAACAGGTAAGGGTTCCACTAAGGTCACTGTTAGTAACAGGTAAGGGTTCCACTAAGGTCACTGCACCATTGGGGTTCTCACCTCTTCTTCACCTTGTCCTCCTTCTCTCGCTCCTCTCTCCTCTTCAGCCTCTCCTGGTTCCTCACTTCCTGCTTCTCCACCACCGTTTTCTGGTCAGAATAAAACATTTGGTTCAACGGGTTCTCCTTTCCACGAGCCCCGGAGCACCGGTTCCAGAAGAACCAAACCCGGCAAAACATGCGATAGAGATTAAGATGGACGTCAGATAGTGACTCAATAGAAAGGCTGTGAGGGGCCCCAGAGACGAGAGGTAAAGACGTGTTGCTGCAGCCCATGTATCTGTGTTAGGGTTAGGGTTCAGCTAACCCTAACCCAGATACGAGGGTTAGGGCTAACCCTAACCCTAACCCTTGTATCTGGGGGGGTTAGGAGAGGTGGAGGTCTACAGTCTGGCTCCAGACGGTCCGTACCTTCAGCTGGTCCAGCTTCTCTCGGATCTGGATGAAGCCCAGGTGCAGCTTCCCGCCAAAGTGATCGGAGCAGAGAGCATAGGCGGGTCGTTGTCATGGAGACCCAGATAGGCAGAGCAGACCTCGCCACCCCTCAGCTTCTGCTGCTGGAAGCTGGAGGCGGGCATGGAGTTCCTGTAATCCTCCTGAGGGGGCGCCAGGAGACAACATTTAGAGATGAGGAGGAAGGGTTTCACCCGTTTAGATCAATCCCATCGGTCCCACCGTGAGATGAGGAACACCATGAGACCATCAGGAACGCCATAAGGAACGCCATGAGACTATGAGGAACGCCATAAGGAACAAACATGAGACCATGAGGAACGCCATAAGGAACAACATGAACTATGAGGAACGCCATTAGGAACAACATGAGACCATGAGGAACGCCATGAGACAATGAGGAACAACATGAGACAATGAGGAACGCCATTAGAAACATCATGAGACCATGAGAAACAACATGAGACATGAGGAAACGCCATTAGGAACAACATGAGACTATGAGGAACAACATGAGACTATTGCCAGCTTTTCCACTGCATGGTACCAGCTCGACACGACTCGGCTCAGCTCGCATTTTTTGCGTTCCACCCGCGAAAACATGGTATCTGTGTACCTGAACGTGGCTGCTTTTTCTAGTACCACGCCCTCGCTCTAGGTTCCAAGCAGCTGAGCAGATGCTAAAAGGTGACGTCGGCAGACGGCCGGCCACTGATTGGCCAGAGAGTGTGACGAAGTCACGAGAGCGACATGGCAACCATGCTGGTAACAGCCATAGCAGCGCCGCAGCCAACATATTCCACTTCTTCAACATGCCAGCTAATAATATGAACACGAATACCATCGCATCGATGTTCTCCATTGTTGTTATGTGGGTTCTGTCCATGTGTGGGTTACGTAGGTGTTGTTTGCGTCGCGTACAAAAATACGTCACGGCCCTTTCACGCAGCCGACCCCGCCCACGTCCCGGAGGTACTATTTGCGGTGGAAAAGGACCCGCGCTGCTACCGTGTCGAGTCGTGTCGAGTCGTGTCGTGTCGAGTCGAGCTACATGTGCGGTGGAAAAGCGGCATATGAGGAACGCCATTAGGAACAACATTAGACTATGAGGAACGCCATGAGACTATCAGGAACAACATGAGACTATGAAGAAAACCATGAGACCATGAGGAACAACATGAGACTATGAGGAACGCCATTAGGAACAACATGACTATGAGGAACGCCATTAGGAACAACATGAGACTATGAGGAACGCCATTAGGTACAACATGAGACTATGAGGAACGCCGCCATTAGGAACAACATGAGACCATGAGGAACGCCATTAGGAACAACATGAGACCATGAGGAACACCATTAGGAAGAACATGAGACCATGAGGAACGCCATTAGGAACAACATGAGACCATGAGGAACGCCATTAGGATCAACATGAGACTATACGGAACGCCATGAGGAACAACATGAGACAATGAGGAACACTATAGGAAACAACATGAGACCATGAGGAACGCCAATTAGAACAACATGAGACTATGCGGAACGCCATGAGGAACAACATGAGACAATGAGGAACACTATTAGGAACAACATGAGACCATTAGGAACAACATGAGACCATTAGAAACAACATGAGACCATTAGGAACAACATGAGACCATGAGGAACACAATAGGAACAACATGAGACTATGAGGAACGCCATGAGGAACAACATGAGACAATGAGGAACACCATTAGGAACAACATGAGACTATGAGGAACACCACATGACTATAAGGAACGCCATGAGGAACACCATGAGGAACGCCATGAGGAACACATTGAGGCGGTGTGGCCGTCTCCTCACCTCGGCGTCCTTCTTGGTGGTGCGGACCTTCTCCACCTCCTGCAGGACCTTCTGGGCCTCGTCCACGTTGCCCTCGGCGCCCAGCTGCTCCGCCTTGGCCAGAAGCTTGCCGATCTCCTCGTTCAGCTCGTGGACCTTCTCCGCCTGCAGCAGGACAACAGGCGTCAGGATAGGGCAGGCTGTCCGCTAGGGTCCTGACCGCTGTGCTGCAGTAGCTCAGCGTCAGGACCCCATCGGATCACTGTCCCCCGTCAGGGTCCAGAACCCCATCTCCACGGGACCCCTGGCCTAGGGGTGTGCAATATTAGATTGTGAAGGATTCAAATGTCTCCCTTGTCTCCCCGCGATCTGCCTTTACAGATCGCTAGTATCTTGCTACAGTGCACAGTCAGTAAGTTACGGTTCCATGGCTCATACTAGAGTGCGGAACGGGCCCGCATGTTTCTGTCCCGGCCCGCGTCCGACAGAGGAGAAACCAAGCTCGACACAGTTATTCCATCTTTTCTCAGAATAGTAATGACACGTTTACGTGTGTGAAAGCACGCCTTTATTAAACGAAATGCAAGGCATTATGGAATTGTCACCCTGCTCAGCGCCTCAAGCACGCGTTAACTGCGAGCATAAGAGGCTCAATCGTAACTTCATAAATTTCACAAAAAGGCCATGATAACTGAAAAAACTAATCAGACTGTCCGGCGCTATTCTCTCAATTACTTCTTAATTTCTTCTTAACGTCCTCCATCGCTCGCTTGCATTGCGTTACATGCACGTGAGCGTGCTGGGTGGATTGTGTGCGATGCACGGCTTGCACACGTGTTTCCGTTGTCACAAGAAGACTGGGGAACGCGACTGCTCATACATGGCAGACTTGCACTATCATTAAAGATCTGTTGGAAAAGGTACTTTGTAGGGTATGGGCGTGAGGAATCGATTACTCGAGTACTGCTCGTTACAAATGAACTCGGTTGGTGGGACAGGCCAACTTGAGTTTGCATATACACACACAAACAAAGTTTTTCTGAAGCAAATCTATCAATTTTTCTGTCGGCGCCACTAACGCATGCCGTAGGCACAAGCAAATGAAATGTATCCATTTCTGTGTGGCGCGTTCCGTGCCGTGTGCAGGCTACGCCAGAATTAAAAAGTTAAGGGATGTGGGTTAAAGCAAAGCGCAGCGAATAATTGAAATACTTTGAAGAAATAGGAGATCATAAGGTGAAACGTAAAATATGCCAAGCAAAATCGAGCTACCAGAGTACTACAAGTACTATGCGGCAACATATGCTCCTGAAACACAACGGTGAGTTCGGGAAAGCAGACCCGCAGCAACCAAGTGTGTCGGCTATTTTCACTGCCGCAAGACGCAGCTGTCGTCCCGGCCGTGTAAAGAAGATCACAACGCTGAGTATTTCCATATTCCATTTGCTGCCGTTTTATTTGCAGATTTAAATTATTTGCAATGGTTAGGCTACTTGTTTAGTTTTAGTTTTTTTAAACCGTTACAGGCCTTGGTTCGACGTGATTTAAATTGTGAGACGCATATTTATTTTTGTAAGGAAAATGTGTTTTGAACATATATTAACATTACATGTTTGGTTGTTAATATTGCCGTTCATTATTAGGCCTATTCCTGCTGCAGATGCGTTGCATTCTAAAAATAGATTCGATTAAACGAGTACTTCATTGAACCTCGAGGAATTCCTTCGATGACTCGAGTTTGGAATTTACTACTCGTGCCCATCCCTAGTACTTTGCCCTAAATGGTCTGTTAGTTCTTTCAGTTTTGTTACCTTTTAGCAGGGGTTGACACTAACGGTTGCCCGCTTGCCCGGGGCAAGTAAAAAAAATGTTTGGGCAAGTTGAGATTTTTCCTCGTTGCCCGAACGGGCAAGTGGATTTTGGGTGGATGTTAATATAAAAGCTATTTATTCAAATGTTTTTAGAAACGGCAGAACAACCTTTTGTTCCTCAAAACCACACAAAATAGAAATATTTGCAATTGATCAGCGCGCTGTCTTCTCTTCTCTCGGAAAAGCGAGTTAACAGACACGCATCGCTTCAGTGCGAATATAGCCCCGCCTTCTGTCACTCACTCGCAGTGCGGTCTCTGCAGTGATTCGCTAAAGGTTAGCCAACACAGCTAGCATCTCAAGTGCAGCACCTCCGCGAACGGTTTAGGTAGAAGTTAAATGGAGTAGTGATGGAGGAGTGCAGTTTGGAAGTACTTTGGATTGAGGCAAATTATCAAGGAAAGTCAAGAACACGGTTTTGGGTTTCATAACTGTGCACATGCACAAAACAATAGCAATCTTTTTCACGAAATTGGACCCTCACAAACTATATATTACATGAAAGCTGAGCCTCCACTTATTCCAACAGTCCAAACCATATCATTCTGTGACTAAAACTCGCAAATAACAACTTAAGAAGAAACGTCCCCTTTTCTTTTAACAACCAAAAATGAAGTATTACCTTTGTGATTTTTGTCCACAAAGTTGATTCTGATCTAATAAAACCACCATAAACAGATTATCCAGTATCTGGCCCAAATTTTGCAACTTAACATGGTGTTTTCAATCAATGAATAAGAGAAGGTTCTTAGGAAATAGGTAAATTGCCTTCAATCAGAAAACATATTCTTCAGCGCAATCTAGTGGCCATATATTTATTTGCGAGTGTTTGGCTTGGTGCATTCAATTGCCCTGAACTTTAAATAGAGGTGTCAAGTGTCAAAATTGTAAGATATCTACCTTTATTTGTGTCTCATAGTAAGACAGCGCTCCCAACTGATAACGACCAACTGATACTGATAATTATTTCAGGTGGAAATGTTATCTTCCACTTATGCTGTGTTCCATGGCTTTATTCACTTTAACCAAGTATTATCCCCATTGAATATTTCACTTGCACAACAATCTTTCTTTTGGCCCAAAGATGACATTATCGCCCTTGCAGTTGTGGAGATATAATCTATTTACTTTTGTTATGTTCTTTCCTGAACAAAACTTTTCCCCTGATATCAAAAATGGTATAGAATATCGATCTTTTTCCAGGAATAGTATTGAAGTTAGAAAATCCAGTATCGTGACTGACAACCCTACTAGAAACGCGATTGTGATTATTCAGTTAGAGCTACAAGAAACTTAAAAGTTAAAAAGACATATCTTTGCTACTACCTCTGACATTTAGTCATGTACATTTGCATAAAATCATGCAGGTCTACATATAACTTGGCGATAGCTTTAATAGGTTGGAACGGTGGACTGAAATCACTTCATGGCACGATGTGAGCGCTCGATAAATAAATAAACAAAGAGAAGTTTGTTATTTTTTATGTGCTGAAGCTAACATTCAGCTTCAGTCTGAGCTAGGAGAATTTTTCTGAGCCCCCCCAAAACCAGGCCGGGTGCCTGGCAAAAAGAGGCCCGTTCACGATTCTGATTATAATTTGGGCAAGTGAACATTACATTCGGGCAAGTTGAACCTGACCTGTACTTGCCCGATGGGCAAGTGCTTTTGAAACCTTAGTGTCAACCCCTGCTTTTAGGGCTAGATTTTTTTTTAAATAGGGAAATTAGTTTGGTTGTACTGTTCAGTTACTTGCAAAATAGACTTCGAAACCAACATAAAAAAGAATTGCGGTAAAATCGTGATCCTGCCTGAAAAGAATCTTGATGCGCTATTATACAGACTATGCGCTGCCAGGTTTTATGTTTCGCTGTCGGGTGCAGTGTTTGAGTTTAGCTTTGAAAGGTCCAAATGTTTAAATATTGAATATTATTTAGATTGTGTTACGGTCTGTGCTAGAGTCATTTAGGGTCTTATTGTTCACTAACAGACATCAAATCCTCTCTAGTTCGACCCGAGACGTTCCCTCTCTCCGCCTGTTGTCATGGTGACCTCTCCTCTCTATAAACCCCCACCCTTTAGGTAGGTATGATCTAGTTCAGAATAACTGAAGCTGTAGAGCGGGCCTGTCACTGGACGTCACCTTGGCCGCCACCTCAGCGCTGATCTCCTCCTGCGTCTCCGCCAGACGCTTCTTGGCCAGCTCCGTCCGGCGGTCGCAGTCTGCGATGAAAGACTCCAGGTGGTCCACCGCCTGGAGGGGGGGGGGGGGGGGGGGGGGGGGGGGGGGACCTTAGATCACTGCCTTAATACTATTACTAACTAACTAACAACAGCTAACCCTGGGGGGAGACCTTAGATCACTGCCTTAATACTATTACTAACTAACTAACTAACTACAGCTAACCCTGGGGGGGGGGGGAGACCTTAGATCACTGCCTTAATACTATTACTAACTAACTAACTAACAACAGCTACCCTGGGGGGGGGGGGGAGACCTTAGATAACTGCCTTAATACTATTACTAACTACTAACTACAGCTAACCCTGGGGGGGGGGGGAGAGAGACCTTGGATCACTGCCTTAATACTATTAATAACTAACTAACTAACAACAGCTAACCCTGGGGGGAGACCTTAAATCACTGCCTTAATACTATTACTAACTAACTAACTAACTAACTAACTAACTAACTAACTAACTAACAACAGCTAACCCTGGGGGGAGACCTTAGATCACTGCCTTAATACTATTACTAACTAACTAACAACAGCTAACCCTGGGGGGGGGGACCTTAGATAACTGCCTAATACTATTACTAATTAACTAACTAACAACAGCTAACCCTGGGGGGAGACCTTAGATCACTGCCTTAATACCATTACTAACTAACTAACTACAACAACAGCTAACCCTGGGGGGGGGGAGACCTTAGATCACTGCCTTAATACTATTACTAACTAACTAACTAACTAACTAACAACCAGCTAACCTGGGGGGCGACCTTAGATCACTGCCTTAATACTATTACTAACTAACTAACTAACTAACAAGAGCAAACCCGGGGGGGGGACCTTAGATAACTGCCTTAATACTATTACTAACTAACTAACAACAGCTAACCCTGGGGGGAGACCTTAGATCACTGCCTTAATACCATTACTAACTAACTAACTAACTAACTACAACAACAGCTAAACCCTGGGGGGGGGAGACCTTAGATCACTGCCTTAATACTATTACTAACTAACTAACTACAGCCTAACCCAGGGGGGAGGACCTTAGATCACTGCCTCAATACTATTTACTAACTAATAAATATAACAGCTACCTAACTCTGGAGGAGGGGAGACCTTAGATCACTAGCCAAATACTAACTAAGAATAGAAGCTAACCCTAGATAATTGAGCTTAATACTTAGTAAAACGACCGTTGCCCCAAAAAGAGAAACTCACGTCCAGCTCAAAGAACAGGTCCCGATCCTTGGAGGCGATCTCGTAGTCGGCCCTCAGAGCCAGGTCGTGGATCTTGGAGCATTCCCCCAGGTCCATGCGCTGTTGACCACAAACACATGTTATTGGGGCTGTTGCCATGGACAATAAACAGGTGGCCAAAACCCGGAAGGCCACAACTAAAGCTTGGATAACTGTTGTACCACACACACACGCCGCTCACCGTTCCAGACAGGATGTCATGAGGGCAGCAGTTCAACAGGTGGCTTTTGCAGACTCGCTCGTCCGTGAACTTGACGCGCTGCCGCGTCTCATCGCCTGAAACAGTCCAAGAACAGCCAATGAGCGACCCCTTTCATACCGGCTACCTGCTGCGAGGCTTCAGAACCTACTCATCTACTGCGTTATTGTCTTCCAGTCAGTTTCCAATGTGGCCAGAGGCCTAACTTCATCCCTACGGCTGAACTTCAAGGAATTGCTCCATCCAAAGTGAATAACAATGTACACTAGAAGTTAAGATATGCGGTGACAGCAGCTTACCAGGACACGCAAATGTGAGGGGATATCAGTTACCAAAGTCTCAACAGTCCAATAATCAGATGGCCTTCCAGTAGTGTAGCTTACCTGACCCAATGCCTCATTAATAAAACATTGGAATGAGGTTCAGCTTAAGATGAGTTTAGCTCTGCCCGTGATACAAGACTCAGGCCCCTGTGTCTGAACTCAAGCAGCGAGCGGTAAAGCTGAACTAGTGAGGTCTAGGTGGATTGGGGTGGACAGGTGGGGAAAGGGCTAGCTGCTGGAATGTTCTCGCTGGATGTCAGCGTTCCCAGCTGTTACTACTACACAGTTGAGAGCTGGTTTTGGAATTATGGTATAATATAGGTTAACATTCCAGAAGTACGCTCCAGCCAAGTCCTTAATAGATGTGGGACATTGAAAAGAAATTCAAAAAACACAGAATCAAAAGAAAAGTGAAAACGAAGGAAAGAGTTAGTTCATACACACTGCGCTCTGCACCATATACTGTACCCCTCTGCATCTTCAACACCCCAGCGGCAGAGTTCTAAACCCGCTGTTGAAAAGTATAAATGGGAACAGTGTTCTTGCCCATACCTGTAGTAAGAAGTTAGGAGTCATACACAAAAGTCAGATTGCAAAGGATCTGTGCAAAATGTTGTGTGTCTAACAGGTCCTGTGGAAACAGACGTATGTCGGAGCATTGAGAACTGCTCTAATGACCGTGACCACACGTCTTTATACTGAAGCTCCAAACTGTTAATCTAGTGCCACTGGAGATTTAGCCATTTTGTGTGATAAAAAAAAAACAACGTCCAGAAGGCAAATAAATGGTTTGGATATTCATCATAACAGCTTTAAAAATCATGTGTGACTCACGGCTCGATGAACATGAGGCTTTCTGCAACTCCTTTGCAGATTGATGTAGGCTGGCAAAGATACTGAACCTTTATGAATAGAATAAAGGGGCCAGAATTGTTCAGTTTGTATGCAACATATGTATGGGATGAATTTAATATCTCAACACAATCGCCCACAAACACACCACACCGTCAATCACACTATGAGGATCCTATTCTAAAAAGATTGAAATGAGCCAGAAGTTAGCGAATTTCCACCCATTCAACTGAAAGAAAAGATGAACTTCTTCTGTGCGGGTTGGTTCGGATGTAAATAGGTCGCCATGTATGTTGAGAAGACACCATACTGCTTTATTAATTAATGTTTGTATCCACAAAAAAAAACGTTCGAAGAAGAAATGCAAGGTTAACAATAACATAAGGTTCCGCCCTATTAAATAGGTCTACACAATATTCACCATTCCTTTGGTTCTACCGACATAGCAGGGTTAATGCTTTTTTTGCCTATATCTGACAATTTAGGGTAACCAGACTATTTAGAAAATGGGTTTTGTGGTTCAATTCTCCAAATTCCGAGGGTTCAGACCCGTTCCCTGTGGTTAGGGTTAACGCTAGGGTCGAGGTTAACCCTAGGGTTAGGGTTAACTCTAGGAAGCGGGAGTCGACGTCCAATACATCCGATCAGAAACTCCGTGTCACGATTGAAAATAAACAGTGGGCGAACCCCAATGGATACAAACATTAAGGAGGTGGTCGAGACTGGCCTACATAAAGAACACAGCCGCCGGCAGTCACCCATTCATCCCTCGGTGGTTCATCCCGACAACACAACGAGCCTTTACGACGGCGCCATCTTGCTAAGTAGCTAGCTCGGCTAGCACCCTGCTCCACTCACCGTCCCTCGCTGTTCCCATGAGCTGGTCGAGCAGAGCTCTCATTTGAGCTTGAGCAGACATCTCGCGTGCCTCTTCTCCAGCGTCTCCCTATCTCCCGGCCGATGCACACAATATCCCTGGTTTATGTTATATATTTGAAATATATCCACTCTTCCTAGAGACGCCACTTCGAGCTTCTCTTCCGTGAACCGCCCGCCAGCTTCCGGTTTTCAGTCAATGGAATGTCCGGTATGAACCCGCCAATCACAACCAAGAGCCAGCGGGCGAACCAATCACGGAGAAGATGGTTCTGTTTGTTGATGTCGCCTGGCTGACAGTTCAGGGCGAACACCTGAAGGCTAGTTTTAGCATCTAGCTACCAAAGACGGCAGGGAGGAATAAAGTAAGAATATACATATGTTTCTTCTAAAGTCACTATTCGTCGTTTTATCATAGAATCTGCTCTAATATAGGTTCTGCGTCTGCCGTACTTGTCTCTGCTACATATAGTTGGTCACCTAACTCAAACAGACAGCCAAGTTGACAGCTTTGACATTCTAGCCCGGTCGGTAAGTAGGCCTAATTGGGCCCAGATAATGTAAATTTGAAATAAAGTTATGCTTTCGACACACTGTACGATCACTGATACAAAACGAATAGAATCGTGCCATATGTGACTGCGTATATGGCACATAATAGGTCTTCAAATGGCATGAGTCTGTTATGGCTTTTTGTTGTTTCGCTGGGAAAACACTGGAGTCATTGCCGGCTCCTCTGAATAGGTTTCAGCTCCACAAAGGCCAGTGAAGCAGAAGTAACTGTGTGTCAGTCCCGGCCAGGGCTTTCAATCGATGACAATGTGTATTTCATATTTGAGAAACATCACTGAATACACTGTACTGTTGCCTACAATGTGCATACACAGTTAACAGCTGTTATTGAACAACATGGTAGGAGGACTGAGGCCTGTTGGCATTGGGTCTGTGTTTCCGAACAGTCAGGTCGTAATGCTGTGAGGCCGTCATGGAGAACTCCACAGCCACACAGACCTCCACGGAGGTGGAGCCCCTGAAGGGTGGAGCGGACAAGGTGGAGGCTGGACTCACGGCCTCCCAGATGGACCTGAAGACGAGCTGCAGGGAAGGCTTGACCTTTGCCAAGCTCTCCCACTGGCGGACGGCCATCTTCTTCTTCTCCCTGTTCCTGTGCCTCACCATCGTCTTCGCCTTCTCCTTCGTCATCCCCTGCCCTGTCCGCCCGCAGTACCTGTCCACCTGGAACATGACCTTCTACCAGGCCTGTGAGGACAGGCGCACTCTATGGGTCTAGAACCTGACTGCATCGTCTCTGGAAGTCTTGTAGGTGAAGGTTAACCCCCCTGTTCTGTCCTCCCTCCTGTTCACAGCCACATACGATTTCCTAGCTATCGAAGATGCAAACAAAGACAAAGTGATGGATGTTGTGTTCGTGCTGAAGGAGGCGGGCGGCTCCCAGAACAACACGTTTGCGGGTGAAGGTGCGGCTATGTCGGCTTTAATACAGTCTTTGATTCATTGTGAAGGTGCTTTTATCCAAAGCAGCTGTTAACTTAAACACATGTCATTAAGGCGCTAGGCAGGCGGCCAATAAGGTCTCAGCTTGGGGTCAAACAGCGTCCCTCCCCTTCCCCTGCTATAGAGCAGATCGAGCTGATCCAGCTGGAGCTGAATAAATCAGTGTCCCCCCTGCCCCGTTGGCGCTCATGAGAGCCTCAAGCTGCGCTGTGTGCGCAGGTCTACCGAGGCCGTGGGTGGTGGTGGTGGCGGTGGCTGGGACCGACGGGGAGACGCTGTGGGAGCGGCAGCTGGCTCCGGAGCTCCACTGGGCTCAGTGTGGTCTGGGGGGGGAGAAGCAGTCCGCAGGCTGGGACTGCCTCCTGTTCCACTCGGACTGGCTCACAGCCCTGGACAAGACCAACGGTGAGCCTCTCATGTCTTGATACGCCATCCTCTATTTCCAACAGCTTGTTACAGCTGTTATCCAAAGGGACTTGTGGAGAACTTAGGAAAGATACCTGGTATAGGGACCAGCTAGGGGTCCCAGGAGACCTCATAGATATCTCTCAACCTTCTCTATTCTCTGTCTCTCTGCTGAGGGTTGAGGCTGGTTTACCATTGAAAACAATCGTAGAGATGTACGGACAAATGTCTGAGTTTTTACTTTCCATTGTTTATCTCCTCAGGATTATGTACTTACAAGCTGTGAAGAATTCATGAAATATTTCTCAAAATAGATTTGAACGGCAGCAGTCTGCAGCAACCATAGCTGATCTAAATCACATGTCTGGATGGGGTTCAGTGATGCTGGGGTTCAGTGACGCTGGGGTTCAGTGACGCTGGGGTTCAGTGGCGCTGGGGTTCAGTGACGCTGGGGTTCAGTGACGCTGGGGTTCAGTGACGCTGGGGTTCAGTGGCGCTGGGGTTCAGTGGCGCTGGGGTTCAGTGACGCTGGGGTTCAGTGACGCTGGGGTTCAGTGACGCTGGGGTTCAGTGACGCTGGGGTTCAGTGACGCTGGGGTTCAGTGACGCTGGGGTTCAGTGACGCTGGGGTTCAGTGACGCTGGGGTTCAGTGGCGCTGGGGTTCAGTGACGCTGGGTTCAGTGACGCTGGGGTTCAGTGACGCTGGGGTTCAGTGACGCTGGGGTTCAGTGGCGCTGGGGTTCAGTGACGCTGGGGTTCAGTGACGCTGGGGTTCAGTGACGCTGGGGTTCAGTGGCGCTGGGGTTCAGTGACGCTGGGGTTCAGTGACGCTGGGGTTCAGTGACGCTGGGGTTCAGTGATGAGTTATTTTCTGTGGATTTGACGCCTTGTTGATGAGTTGTTGATGTGTTATTGTTGATGTCATATTGTTGATGTGTTGTTGTTGATGTGTTATAGTTGATGTGTTATTGTTGATGTGTTGTTGTTGTCATATTGTTGATGTGTTGTTGTTGATGTTTTGTTGATGTGTGGTTGTTGATGTCATATTGTGGATGCATTATTGTTGATGTGTTGTTGTAGATGTGTTGTTGATGTGGTTGTTGATGTCATATTGTGGATGCGTTATTGTTGATGCGTTGTTGTTGATGTGTTGTTGTTGATGCGTTATTGTTGATGTGTTGTTGTTGATGTGTTGTTGTTGTTGTTGATGTGTTCTTTCTGCTTCCGTGCCGTGTGAGGGTCCAGGCGAAGTGGTCTGGAAGCGGCCCCACCCCCCAGGACCCAACAGCACCCTGCCGGTCCTGCTGCTCCCAGACCTGGATGGAGACGGGGTGGGGGAGGTGGCTCTGGTGTGTCCGGGGAGCCCCCAGGTAGCCCATACCTATATAGAAGGGTCTATAGCTGTGCTAACCCTAGCCCATACCTATATAGAAGGGTCTATAGCTGTGCTAACCCTAGCCCATACCTATATAGAAGGGTCTATAGCTGTGCTAACCCTAACCCATACCTATATAGAAGGGTCTATAGCTGTGCTAACCCTAGCCCATACCTATATAGAAGGGTCTATAGCTGTGCTAACCCTAGCCATACCTATATAGAAGGGTCTATAGCTGTGCTAACCCTAGCCCATACCTATATAGAAGGGTCTATAGCTGTGCTAACCCTAGCCCATACCTATATAGAAGGGTCTATAGCTGTGCTAACCCTAACCCATACCTATATAGAAGGGTCTATAGCTGTGCTAACCCTAGCCCATACCTATATAGAAGGGTCTATAGCTGTGCTAACCCTAGCCCATACCTATATAGAAGGGTCTATAGCTGTGCTAACCCTAGCCCATACCTATATAGAAGGGTCTATAGCTGTGCTAACCCTAGCCCATACCTATATAGAAGGGTCTATAGCTGTGCTAACCCTAACCCATACCTATATAGAAGGGTCTATAGCTGTGCTAACCCTAGCCCATACCTATATAGAAGGGTCTATAGCTGTGCTAACCCTAACCCATACCTATATGGACAGACCTATATCCCTCTCTTGGGTCTCTGAACTTAAAGCTGGGACGTGTCCTCTCCTGTTAATGAGTTGGTGTACAGTGTCGTTATATATCTCTTTATCTCTCTTTGTGGCTGTGTTCTATCCTGTTAATGAGTTGGTGTGCAGTGTCGTTGTGTATCTCTTTATCTCTCTTTGTGGCTGTGTTCTATCCTGTTAATGAGTTGGTGTGCAGTGTCGTTGTGTATCTCTTTATCTCTCTTTGTGGCTGTGTTCTATCCTGTTAATGAGTTGGTGTGCAGTGTCGTTGTGTATCTCTTTATCTCTCTTTGTGGCTGTGTTCTATCCTGTTAATGAGTTGGTGTGCAGTGTCGTTGTGTATCTCTTTACCTCTCCCTTCTTGTGTCTGCAGACCCAGGTGTGGATCCTCTCTGGGAGGACTGGCGAGCAGCTGGGGGCCTCAGTGGGCGTGGCTCTCAGTGGGCGTGGCCTCGACGGGCACCACCTGCTCCACACCACGGATGAGGGGGCGCACCTTGTCCTGCTCCAGAGAGGTGGGGGTCGTTACCAGAGGGATGGTGTGAGCCTAACCCTAACCCTAACACTAACCCTAACCCCCTAACCCTAACTCTAACCCCCTAACTCTAATCCCCTAACCCTCACCCTAGCCCTACCCCTAGCCCTAACCATAACTAACCCCCTTACTCTAACCCCCTAACCATAACTCTAACTCCCTAACCACACAACCACCACCGTCTATCACAAACTACTTCAAACCACACACATTAGGGATGAGTCGGTCGCGACCGATTCGTTACAACGAACGAATCCCGAACGTGAACGACAAGAACTGGTTCCCCAAAACAAGAAGAACTGGTTCTTTGATTCTTTTTTTTTTAACATAAACCAAAAATATGGTCATGTAAATAAAATATAAAAACGAACAGAGCTTCGTCTCCCCGCGACTTATATTGATTTAGTCTACAACGTTCTCAAAGATTCAGCCAATGAGAGGTAGCAATGGTGTTGCCATGGCGGTACCGTCGAATATGCGCGCTTTCTCTGTCTGACGTATCTTGGGTCATACCATTCGACGTGGGGCCACTCATATATCCCCCTACATTTTTTCGAAAATAGACTTGACCTCAATCTGTTTATTGGATAAACGCATTTCCCAATCCCAGGAGTCTTTGCTCCATTCTACGTCAATTTAAGAACAAACAAAGAAATTAAACTGCAGTTCGTACTTTTTATTTATGACCATGAAAGTTCTGTGATGCCTGAACAATGAAGAATTAAATGTAAAGTAAAATAAAAATGATGAATGTATGACACATAGAACACCAAAGGATCACCTCCCAACACAGACACATAGAACACCAATAGACCACCCCCTAAAAGACACATAGAACACCAATAGATCACCCCCTAACAGACACATAGAACACCTATAGACCACCCATTTACATGCACTCACACCCACAGGCCTGAATGAAAAATCCTGAACCAGATCACACATTCACCACAACCTATCACATACATTACACCCAGTACACATTGACTGCACGTACCACATGCCTAATACATTCTCATTACACCCTTATTACACATCCACCTTAGATTAATTACACCCACTGCACATTCATCACCTATTACACATTCATCACCTGTTACACATTCATTACACATTCATCACCTATTACAAATTCATCACCTATTACACATTCATTACACATTCATCACCTATTACACATTCATTACACATTCATCACCTGTTACACATTCATTACACATTCATCACCTATTACACATTCATCACCTATTACACATTCATTACACATTCATCACCTATTACACATTCATTACACATTCATCACCTGTTACACATTCATTACACATTCATCACCTATTACACATTCATCACCTATTACACATTCATCACCTATTACACATTCATTAAACATTCATCACCTGTTACACATTCATCACCTATTACACATTCATCACCTATTACACATGCATTACACATTCATCACCTATTACACATTCATTACACATTCATCACCTGTTACACATTCATTACACATTCATCACCTATTACACATTCATCACCTATTACACATTCATCACCTATTACACATTCATTAAACATTCATCACCTGTTACACATTCATCACCTATTACACATTCATCACCTATTACACATGCATTACACATTCATCACCTATTACACATTCATTACACATTCATCACCTGTTACACATTCATTACACATTCATCACCTATTACACATTCATCACCTATTACACATTCATTATACATTCATCACCTATTACACATTCATTATACATTCATCACCTATTACACATTCATTACACATTCATCACCTATTACACATTCATTACACATTCATCACCTATTACACATTCATCACCTATTACACATATCATTACACATTCATTACACATTCATTACCTATTACACATTCATTACACATTTATCACCTATTACACATTCATTACACATTGATTACCTATTACACATTCATTACACATTCATTACCTATCACACATTCATCACCTATTACACATTCATTACATTCACCTATTACACATTCATTACACATGCATTACCTATCACCATTCATCACTATTACACATTCATTACATTCACCTATTACACATTCATTACACATTCATCACCTGTTACACATTCATTACACATTCATCACCTGTTACACATTCATCACCTGTTACACATTCATCACCTATTACACATTCATTACACTTTCATCACTTATTACACATTCATCACCCATTACACTTTCATTACACCTTCATCACCTGTTACACATTCATTACACATTCATCACCTGTGTTACGTATTTTAAGAATCTAAGCTACCCACACATAGACCCAATGAAGCAGGACCAAACATACAAGCCGTAAATACTATACATAGCCACTAGGGGAGCAAGACCTTATTGAAGGCGGCTCCACCACAGAAGGCATCACCTGAAGAAGCCGAAGCCACCACGCCCACTTGACGGTCCCTTACCTGTGCACACTAGGTGAAGGGGCCAGAGATTTTCAGCGACACCCGCGAAGGGTCACGGGCCTCTGCCCGTGGCCCATAGTAGCCAGAGTTATTATCTCTCACACGTGTTCTACACGATTCCTAGACTTTCGTTCCATAGCCAGTTACCATGCCGAAACATGCAGACTTTAACAATAAACTAAATAATAAACTGAGTTAAAAGCAATCCCGGATTTTGAACCTTTCCTTGAAGAAATACGTAATACCTGTTACACATTATTCACCTATTACACATTCATTACACATTCATCACTTATTACACATTCATTACACATTCATCACCTATTACACTTTCATTACACATTCATCACCTATTACACATTCATCACCTATTACACATTAATCACCTATTGCACATTCATTACACATTCATCACCTATTACACATTCATTACACATTCATCACTTATTACACATTCATTACACAATCATCACCTGTTACACATTCATCACCTGTTACACATTCAACACCCGTTACATTCATCACCTATTACACATTCATTACCTATTACACATTCATTACACATTCATCCCCTATTACACATTCATCACCTGTTACACATTCATCACCTATTACAGATTCATTACCTATCACACATTCATTACACATTCATCACCTATTACACATTCATTACACATTCATCACCTGTTACACATTCATTACACATTCATCACCTGTTACACATTCATTACCTGTTACACATTCATCACCTATTACACATTCATCACATATTGCACATTCATTACACATTCATCACTTATTACACATTCATTACACATTCATCACCTATTACACATTCATTACACATTCATCACCCATTACCCTTTCATTACACCTTCATCACCTGTTACACATTCATCACCTGTTTCACATTCATTACACATTCCTCACCTGTTACACATTATTCACCTATTACACATTCATCACCTATTACACATTCATCACTTACTACACATTCATTACACATTCATCACCTGTTACACATTCATCACCTGTTACACATTCATTACACATTCCTCACCTGTTACACATTCATCACCCGTTACACTTTCATCACCTATTACACATTCATCACCTATTACACATTCATTACACATTCATCACCTGTTACACATTCATTACACATGCATCACACCCACGACACACATTCTTCAATTATTACACACTCATTACACATCCATCAAACACCTATCACACATTCATCAACCATTACACACACACACACACACACACACACACACACACACACACACACACACACCACACACACACACACACACACACACATACATTTCTTATCACACCTCTACAACACAAGGTACAATAGGCCAGTGCAACTGGGACCACAGACCCCCCCAATCTTTACTCACCTGACCTAACCCTTACCCCCTTACCCTTACCAAGCCCCTAACCCTAACCCTTACCAACCCCCTAACCCTAAACCTTACCAAACCCCTAACCAACCCCCTAACCCTAACCAACCCCCTAACCCTAAACCTAACCAACCCCCTACCCTAACCAAGCCTAACCCCCTAAGCCTAACCCTAACCTCAGTCCCTGGGCTGTGTGGGTCCTCAGAGGCGGGTCTGTACGGCGTGGGGCTGTGGAGGGTGGCCGGCCAGGCTAGGAAAGGCCTGGAGGCGGGGCTTAAGAAGGACCGCCACTGGGAGAGCCGAGCCAATCACACCTTTGACCTCATGCCCGTCTACACGTAAGAAGACTATTATATACTATACTGTTATACCTCTATTATCTCTATCACTATTCACCTCTATTATCTCTCACTATTCACCTCAACCCTATTCTTTTTATTTTTATTGTCTCTGGGTGAAAAGTCCTGTGTCTCTGGGGGTGAACAGCCATGTGTCTCTGGGTGAACAGCCCTGTGTCTCTGGGGGTCAACAGCCCTGTGTCTCTGGGGGTGAACAGCCCTGTGTCTCTGGGTGAACAGCGCTGTGTCTCTGGGGTGAACAGCCCTGTGTCTCTGGGGGTGAACAGCCCTGTGTCTCTGGGGGTGAACAGCCCTGTGTCTCTGGGGGTGAACAGCGCTGTGTCTCTGGGGGTGAACAGCCCTGTGTCTCTGGGGGTGAACAGCCCTGTGTCTCTGGGGGTGAACAGCCCTGTGTCTCTGGGGGTGAACAGCCCTGTGTCTCTAGGGGTGAACAGTGCTGTGTCTCTGGGTGAACAGCCCTGTGTCTCTGGGGGTGAACAGCCCTGTGTCTCTGGGGTGAACAGCCCTGTGTCTCTGGGTGAACAGCCCTGTGTCTCTGGGGTGAACAGCCCTGTGTCTCTGGGTGAACAGCCCTGTGTCTCTGGGTGAACAGCCCTGTGTCTCTGGGTGAACAGCCCTCTGTCTCTGGGGGTGAACAGCCCTGTGTCTCTGGTGAACAGCCCTGTGTCTCTGGGTGAACAGCCCTGTGTCTCTGGGGTGAACAGCCCTGTGTCTCTGGGGGTGAACAGCCCTGTGTCTCTGGGTGAACAGCCCTGTGTCTCTGGGTGAACAGCCCTGTGTCTCTGGGGTGAACAGCCCTGTGTCTCTGGGGGTGAACAGCCCTGTGTCTCTGGGGGTGAACAGCCCTGTGTCTCTGGGTGAACAGCCCTGTGTCTCTGGGTGAACAGCCCTGTGTCTCTGGGGGTGAACAGCCCTGTGTCTCTGGGGGTGAACAGCCCTGTGTCTCTGGGGGAACAGCCCTGTGTCTCTGGGTGAACAGCCCTGTGTCTCTGGGTGAACAGCCCTGTGTCTCTGGGGGTGAACAGCCCTGTGTCTCTGGGGGTGAACAGCCCTGTGTCTCTGGGTGAACAGCCCTGTGTCTCTGGGTGAACAGCCCTGTGTCTCTGGGTGAACAGCCCTGTGTCTCTGGGTGCAGGCAGGGTTCTGTGAGGGAGGTGGTGCGGACGGGGAGTCCCCAGAAGCCGTCCAGCCTGCTGCTGGTGGCCGGGGGGGAGCTGGTGCTGCTGGGCGGAGACAAGCTGCAGCGCCTCTGGGGCCTCAACACTTCCGGGGTCCTCAGGTAGGTCCACACACCTGGGGTCCAGGTAGGGTCCTCCAGGGGTCCAGGTAGGGCCACACACCAGGGGTCCAGGTAGGGCCACACACCAGGGGTCCAGGTAGGGCCACACACCAGGGGTCCCGGTAGGGTCCTCCAGGGGTCCAGGTAGGGCCACACACCAGGGGTCCAGGTAGGGCCACACACCAGGGGTCCAGGTAGGGCCACACACCAGGGGTCCAGGTAGGTCCTCCAGGTCTCCAGGTAGGTCCACCAGGGGTCCAGGTAGGGTCCTCCAGGGGTCCAGGTAGGGTCCTCCAGGGGTCCAGGTAGGGTCCTCCAGGTAGGTCCACCAGGTCTCCAGGTAGGGTCCTCCAGGTCTCCAGGTAGGTCCACCAGGTCTCCAGGTAGGTCCACCAGGTCTCAAGGTAGGTCCACCAGGTCTCCAGGTAGGTCCACGTGGCCGTGTGCTGGTGTGTCATGGCGGGTCGTAATGGTTCTGCTGTCTGTCTGTCCGTCCAGGACACCCTCCTTCGGACATTTTGACAAAGACGGCGTCCCTGACGTGGTGGTGGAGGAGGACGGGGGCAACGGCAGCCGGAGGGTGAGTGTTGGCCGACAGCCGCCGTGCCCGGGGGCTCCGGCCTCTGTCTCACCCTGCTCTCCGTCCTCAGCTGGTGGTCCTGAGCGGGGCGTCGGGGGCGCTGCTGTGGGAGGTCAGCATGCTGCCCGGCCCGGAGTGCCCCCCCCCCGGCCTCCGTCCTCACCCTCAACTCGGTCTCCGTCTTCATGTTCTGGGGTCTGCTGCCCCCCGCGGGAAACCGCTCGGTGAGTTCTCACCAACGCTCCGAGTCAGGCTTCAAACTGGGTGTGGTTGCTGGCTACTTAAACAGCTTAAACCAGCTTAAACCACTTAAAACCAGCTTAAACCACTTAAACCACTTCAACCAGCTTTAATCACTTACACCACACACTCTGCCTAAACCAGCCATCAACCACACACCAAAGCAACACTGCCATTCTGCTTCAAGGCGGAACAGGAGTGGTTGTGTTTGAATGCACTTTGACCTGTTTGACAGGGTTAGGGTCAGGGTGACGTCAACCCTCTCTAGGGTCAGGGTTAGGATCAGGCTACCCCTCTGTAGGGTTAGGGTACGGTTAGGAACCCTTTAGTCCGGCCCTGGAGGTCGTTTTGTCCGTCACCTCTGAGTTTATGAACCCGGAGGTGCTCCGGGAGAAACGGAGCAATACCAACGGAAATCGAGGCGGCAGTAGAGTCAGAAGTCAGACCATTCGTGAACATAGATAGTAGTATAATATCTAAGATGTGTATATATATTGTATTGAACGTTTTATACTTATATTATACGATTTACCTGACCTTTTTATTTTATCGTCCCCCTGCTTTGGCAATGAGTTTGTAACTGGTCATTAAAAAATGGTGCAACATTTTGAGGAGAGAATCTGCGGGTTGGTGAGGGGCCGTCACATGCCACCACCGCCTAGGCCTACCCTTTATGCACCTTTTTTTTTGCCCATTTCGGATGACACAAAGCAAAAACCCTCTCCTCTACAGATGCCATGTTTGCGATTGTCGATGCCGTTAATTTGTGACACGACAGTCACTGCCCTCTAGAGGATGTACTGCGTAACATCAATAACAACGCTGAAACCGGACGGAGGTAGGAAGGGTAGTCCCCGGAGACAACGCTGGGTACGGATCGACGAATATCGTCGGGATCCGGAGGTTTGAATCGGCCTGTAGGCTCAGGGTCAGGCTAACCCTCTATAGGGGGCCTCTCAATGGGCTAACCCTAACCCTAACCCTCTATAGGGGGCCTCTCAATGGGCTAACCCTAACACTCTCAATGGGCTAACCCTAACCCTCTATAGGGGGCCTCTCAATGGGCTACCCTAACCCTCTCAATGGGCTAACCTAACCCTCTCAATGGGCTAACCCTAACCCTCTCAATGGGCTAACCCTAACCCTCTCAATGGGTTAACCCTAACCCTCTCAATGAGCTAACCCTAAGCCTCTCAATGGGTTAACCCTAACCCTCTCAATGGGCTAACCCTAACCCTCTATAGGGGGCATCTCAATGGGTTAACCCTAACCCTCTCAATGGGCTAACCCTAACCCTAACCCTCTCAATGGGTTAACCCTAACCAAGGGCGTCAGTTTGTTTTTAGAAGTGGTGGGGACAATAACCATAAGCTTGAGTGTGGTTTGAAAAGTGCTGGGTACCCTTATGTAAGCTATTCATCCATTCAACGCTGCATTACAATATGCTCTACAGTGTATTGTCAGGTATTGAAAATCCTATTTGAACAAAAAAAATTGAAAACCACAGTTTGTGTTTTGGCTTGTTTTGCAAAACGGCGTTGGAAACACCAGGGTATTGGCTCGGGATATGTAATACTAATGCACACAGGACAAAGAACATTGTTGGCAATTTAACACTTATCTTGACATCAACAAAGTTTACCAGACAAACAATGCCAGACTGTAAAGGGGGTACGAAATGAAACGAGGTACTGAGCATCAGCCTTTTGAAAACGAGCAAGGGCTGCTGGTAGCATATGTTATGCTGCATTAAAAAAAGAAGAAAAAAACAAGCGCCCAGAGGAGAATTGCATCTGCCAAATCCTGACCACCAGTAAACACTTGCGAAGGACCAATGTAGACTTCACTCGTTACATCATAAGCAAATTGCCCGCAAATAAAATCCCAGACAGTTTAGGATAATCACACAGGTTATGCGAGAACATATTTATGTCAGGATAGGCCTACCAGGCTCCAAGTCTTCACATATCTCAATCAGACAAAACAACTATAACCACATTGGCATAGCAATCGCACCGTGTGTAGCTGCTTCTAGCTGCAATCTATACAATGCATACTAGCTGGAGCACCAACCAGAATCAGATCACAATCGCTTAGGACCGTGGGTAACCTTTGGCCAGGTCATCACGAGCAAACAGAACCAGCAGCAAAGTTTACGTAAACCAATTTCAAAATACAGAAATACAGAAATAATTATAATAATACAGCTAATGTACATTGAAAGTTACTTCATTATTTATTGTGCGTATCGGCCGAATTATTTTGATTTGTCGCGCCACACTTTCGCCGTGCACAGGCGAGCGCGTTCACGGGGATTTGTGGCGCGACAAATTCGCTCGAGTTGAAATATTTCAACTTTGACACGAATTTCGTGTGATGACAGCCAAACAGCGTTCAACAGCGTGGCCACTGAGTGACATGTGTAACGTAACAGCCAATCAGCGTTCAACGGTCAACTCAGTTCAGTGCAGTCCGGGGTGAACTGCAGCATGGAGGAGAAAGTGATTGTTGCCGTTTGCGACTCTCGGAGCTCTATATATAATAATATATAATATAATATAATTGTATAATATCACGGCCAAAAGCTCTGTGTGCCTCCGGATGGCCGTAGCGTGGGGAGCTCATAGGGATTGGGCTTCTCGGGAGTCGGGGTTTGTTTACAGGCGTTGCTATGGGTTCCGGTCTTGTGTGTTCCAACGGTTTATTAGGTAGGCCTATCTAATAAATGATGTCTTCGAGCGCGCCTATCGCATGATTTTAGACTCGACGATTTCGGTTGAGTGTGTGGGGATTTTTTCAGTCGCAATTGGTTTGCACATTTTTAAAACTGGTGGGGACAAAATTCGTATTTCAAATAGTGGGGGGGGACATGCCCCCCCCGTCCCCCCCGTAATCGACGCCTATGACCCTAACCCTCTCAATGGGTTAACCCTAACCCTCTCAATGGGTTAACCCTAATCCTAACCCTCTCAATGGGTTATTGTTCATCTGTTCCCTCCTCTGGTGGTCAGGTTGCCCCTGGAGACTGCCGCTCCTACATGCTGCACCCGCTGCACCCCTCCGTGCTCCTGGAGACCTCCAACATCATGGAGACCCCCAACGTCATGGAGCACATCCTGGCCTTCAGGGGTGAGGAGAGGAGCGCATTTATATTAGAATCATCCACAAATATTCTATATACATAATGGAAGTATCGTTCGTTCGTGTGTGTGTGTGTGTGTGTGTGTGTGTGTGTGTGTGTGTGTGTGTGTGTGTGTGTGTGTGTGTGTGTGTGTGTGTGTGTGTGTGTGTGTGCGCGGCGCGGCGCGCAGCCACCCTGCTGGAGCGCGGCCGCCATGCCTGCTACTTCCTGCTGACGGAGGGCGTTGACGGCGTGATGCTGAGGAAGAGGAAGCTGAAGGACGACGTGGTCATCAGCCGCGTGCACCGCCTCTCCGTCACCACGGAGACCGACGATATGGTCAAGCAGGCCTTCAGCCGGCTGCGCTTCAGCGACGAATAGCGGCCGCGACCCTCGGACCCTCAGACCCTGAACCCTGTGCCTGTGACCTCCGACCTGGTGGGGGGGGGGGGGGGGAGAAACCCTGCTGCTGAGTCGACGCTTCAACGCTTTGGGGTCCGGAGAACGAAGACGTCCCACAATCAGCTTCAATGAATACTAGCACTCTGGGGGGGGGGCACTACCTCCACTCTGGGGGGGGGGCACTACCTACACTCTGGGGGGGGGGGGGGGGCCTACCTCCACTCTGGGGGGGGGGGGGGGGCACTACCTCCACTCTGGGGGGGGGGGCACTACCTCCACTATGGGGGGGGGGGGGGCGGCCTACCTCCACTATGGGGGGGGGGCACTACCTCCACTCTGGGGGGGGGGGCACTACCTCCACTCTGGGGGGGGGGACCTACCTCCACTCTGCTTTACTCTGCGCTGGTTGATGTAAATGTTTCTTTTATCATGCGGACTAACTTGGGCGTCGCCAACGTGGCCTCCGACATAAAGAGTGACAATCGGTTCAGGTGAACTAGGTTAGTCCAAGAGGCTGGAGCTAGGGATGAATTTAGTGCACGCTAACTATGGGATGTTGTGATGCTGCTCTCCGTGTTTCAGAGTTGCTCATGTCTTTGTTATGACTATGCATTCTTTTTTATTTACACATTTACAAATGGTTGAAGGTGACGGGAGCTTTGGGCATTCAATGGGTAAACTGTCTTCACTTGTCATGTTTATTTGAATAATAAACCGGTTAATTCCCTAACTATCTGGCTTTTCTTATCTTTTTTAGATAGATAGATAGATAGAGATATATATATAGATATCTAGATATCTATATATATATATATAGATATCTATATCTATATATATATCTAGATATCTATATATATATATATATATAGATATCTATATCTATATATATATAGATATAGATATCTGTATATATCTATATATATAGATATCTATATATATCTATATATATAGATATATCTATATAGATATCTATAGATATCTATATATATATATATATAGATAGATAGATAGATAGATAGATAGATAGATAGAGCGAGAGGCACAGAGAGAGACACAGACACAGACAGTCCTTAATAAATATATTTATTACACGGCTCTAACCCTAAACGAAGTTATTTTTTCGTTTTGGCAAGTAGTTGTGTAATAAGCGGGATAGAACGTCGCCGGGCAATATCGCCGACGCGAAGGTTCGCACTGTCGGGCCTTATTTTCCGGATAATGTTCAGGTCATCATGTTCTATACATTATCCCTTAAATATATTCACGCTTCCACATGACGCTATGTGTGAGGCTATCCAAAGCGAAGCAGACCGGCCGCGTGTGATCAGACCGACCGCGTGTGATCAGACCGGCCGCCTGTGATCAGACCGGCCGCCTGTGATCAGACCGGCCGCCTGTGATCAGCCTGGTTCACGTCAGTCGTTCGGGCGTGTCCTTGGCCGCCATCACGTCGCCGCAGGACCGCACGTTTTACCTGCTGCGTGTCTCACCTGCTATGAGTTCTAGCGTCACTCTGAACCAGCGTCCTGCAGGTAAAACACTCGGTACTACTTTCTATATCTTGCTATAGCATATAGGCAGACATATCGAATCTTTCAATTTCAATTGTATTAATTATAATGATCAAATACATGCCAATTTAAATACCTGTTGTTACCTTTGTTATGAGGAAACGTATAGATGTTAATGAACAGGGAGGAAAGAGCTCGAGGTAAACACCTGTCAATCATCTTTGTGGTTGACTGACAGGCTCACGTTTCTGTACTAGGCCTAGCTATTTTTGTTGTAGAGCATGCTATTCAATCAAGACAACCACTCATTTAATTCATTGGTGTCTTGCATTATTGTCTATTATCATTCACAAATGTATGTTATTATTATTTATTTTTTTAGGTCTGAAGATGGAGGACATTCAAACCAAACTCGACAATTACCGAACGGCTCCGTTTGACGCCAGATTCCCCAATCAGAACCAGACCAAGAACTGCTGGTCTAACTACCTGGGTAAGCCTCAAATCATCAAATAAATGCTCCTAAAAAGAACACAAATTAATGCATGCTATTTTTTTTTATAATTCGCTAAGCTCAATACATGAATATGAGTACATCTTTTAAGTATGCCTTTTTAATAGTGCTCATCAAAGTGAAGCTTGCTGTCTAAAGGTACCTTCCTCGCGGCTCTTGTTGTTTTACATTCAGACTTCCACCGCTGCCAGAAGTCTCTGACGGCCAAAGGAGTGGACGTGACTCCGTGTGACTGGTACAGGAGGGTGTACAAGTCCCTCTGCCCCATGTCCTGGGTAACCATTAACCACACACACACACACACACACACACACACACACACACACACACACACACACACACACACACACACACACACACACACACACACACACACACACACACACACACTGATGAGTGGACTGTGACCATCAGATTCAGATTTTATTTCGGTAGCATGTTCATGTGTGAGTAAATATCTTTTAAATCACTCACCATGCGTGATCATTGGGGTAGAACACAAACCAGCGATTGTTTTGAAGTTCATAGTCCACATTTTAGTCGTGGATTTGAAACCCTTCAGAATGGTTAAAGGACCAGAGGAAGTTCGTAGCCAATTGCGTCTCATGCCGTTCGTAGCCAATTGCGTCTCTGCCGTTCGTAGCCAATAGCGTCTTTACCTCCTCAGGTCCAGAAGTGGGAGGATCAGCGAGCGGACGGAACCTTCCCAGGAAAGATATGAGCTGAGGGTGGAGAACACTGTCAGCCCTCCACCACCTGCTGCTGTTAACATGGGAGCCAGCAGACATTATTCAACGGAACAAAGTCTGATTAAAACGCTTCAATTATTGAATATCATGGAGCTGTTCTTCCTTGTTTTTCCCGTATTGAATATAATTAAAAAGAATAAATCATGTTGTGTAGTTTTTAATATAAATATATATGAATATCTTTCCGCAACCCACTTTCTCAAGACTACAATGCATGAACTCATAGCGGCGGGGTTAGGGTTAGGGTCGGCCTTACCTTAACCCTAGCCCCCTAGGGTTAGGGTCGACCTTACCTTAACCCTTACCTTAACCCTAGCCCTAACCTGTTCGTGCTGAGCTCTCAGTCCACAACAAACTCAGAAACGTTGTTCCCCATTTTTTATTAACACTTAAATAATCCTACAACCAATGTACACACGAATGAACAAGCTAAAAAAATAAGATGTTGACGCGAAAAAAAACTACGAAGAGAGAAGATAACATATTGAGATGAAATACATAAAACTGCATTTTATTGATGTGTGAATGAACTTCCTCCTGTCAAATGTTTCACATGTTTTAGTTACCTCAGTCAGTACCACACGAAAACAAAGAAACAACTATTACAAGTAGTGGAACTACAAGTAGAACTTTTTCCCCATTTGTAATCTATTTTCCCTTTGAGGTATCTTAATAGTGCATATTAAAAATATCAAATGTATCCGTCAGCTAGACCAAACCATGACTGGCAATTTATATTCATTCAACATCATATAATTCTGCAAAAATCTTTCTCTTTAACGGAAAACAATGAATCCATAAAGGTCACTTTGAGAGAATAAGGGTATAGACTGATACGGTGGTTAGTGAGTCTATTGTGCTCCCCTTGTGAGGTGACAGACTGACGGCTGCATAGCAATACGACGGGCGGAGTCAGCAGGAGGGTGTGCTCGTTGCCATGGTGATGGACTTCAGGTGCACCGTTGGTGAAGAGAACGTGTGTGTGTGCATGTGCGTGTGTGTGTGTGTGTGTATAAACACCAACCAATCATGTGGGGAGGGTGCAGCCAACAGCATGAGTCACATGACCTGGTGATGAGCAGGAAGTAGAGCAGGGCCACTTTGCCCCAGTGGTTACCCTGGCGTGGGCGGGGCCCCTGATTGGCTGCTGGTCAGTACCTCCTCTTAGGAAAGGGGGAGGGGCCAGGGGCTCGGATTGGCTGCTGGTCAGTACCTCCTCTTAGGAGAGGGGGAGGGGCCATGGGCTCTGATTGGCTGCTGGTCAGTACCTCCTCTTAGGAAAGGGGGAGGGGCTCTGATTGGCTGCTGGTCAGTACCTCCTCTTAGGAGAGGGGGAGGGGCCATGGGCTCTGATTGGCTGCTGGTCAGTACCTCCTCTTAGGAAAAGGGGAGGGGCAAGGGGTCCGATTGGCTTCTGGTCAGTTCCTCCTCTTAGGAGAGGGGGAGGGGCTCTTATTGGCTGCTGGTCAGTACCTCCTCTTAGGAAAGGGGGAGGGGCCAGGGCTCTGATTGGCTGCTGTCAGTACCTCCTCTTAGGGGAGGGGGAGGGGCCAGGGCTCTGATTGGCTGCTGTCAGAACCTCCTCTTCCCCCCTGCGTCCGTCATGCAGGTCTTCGGCCTCAGGGCTGAGCGGGCGCAAAGAAACCAAAGGTTGGTGAGTTTAGTTAAGGGTTAAGGGTTAAGAGGAACGTGTTCGATGGCTTCAGCCATGACTCAGACTCACCCGGGTCTGCAGTCGCTTTCTTCTTGTTGTGATAAACAATCTGATTCTCATTGGTCAGCTTCACATCCTGGTCCTCCACGAAGTTACTGCAGGGCAAAACATAAGGGTGAGAGAGAGAGAGAGAGAGAGAGAGAGAGAGAGAGAGAGAGAGAGAGAGAGAGAGAGAGAGAGAGAGAGAGAGAGAGAGAGAGAGAGAGAGAGAGAGAGAGAGAGAGAGACGGAGAGGGAGACAGAGAGAGAGAGAGAGAGAGGGAGACGGAGAGGGAGACAGAGACAGAGAGGGAGACGGAGAGGGAGACGGAGATGGGGCGGGGGGATGAGGGGGAGGGGGCTCCAGGTCCTACAGGAGGTATTTGGTGAAGTGACTACAGTCCACCACTAGGGGGAGCCGATGGGGGGGTTGGAGGTCTGAGCTGATACTCACTGAGGGGGGGTCCTGCTGCCACGGGGGCTGGGGGGACAAGAGCACAGCTCAGACCACCAGGAGGAACCGCTGGCCCTAGCCCTACCCCCCGACCCCTAACCCTACCCCCCCCCTGACCCCTAACCCTACCCCCCCCCCACCCCCCCCGACCCTAACCCTACCCCCCCTCCTGACCCCTAACCCTACCCCCCCCTGACCCCTAACCCCTAACCCTACCCCCCCCCCCCCCGGAGGCTCCTGACTCCAGGGGGTCTCGTCCGCTTTGGACTTGTGTGTTGAAGGGACAAGTCGGCCGTCCCTGGTGTGATGCACCATACCAGGGGGGGGTCCCACAAAGGGGGGGGGTCCCACTAAGGGGGGGGTCCCACTAAGGGGGGGGTCCCAGTGGTACCTGATGACGGTGTTCCTCTCGCGGTGGGTGATGCCGGCGTCGTCGGTGAACAGGATGGAGTGGTAGGGCACCACGGGGTCGCAGGTGGGCAGGATGCCGCGGGACACGGGCCCCACGCTGGGCAGGACGCCGTTGTAGACCAGCAGGTCGTCCACCAGCAGCTGGACGCACAAGAACAAGAACCTCCGTCGCTCGGTGTTCTCCAAGAGCAGAACAACCTTTTGGATTCAGGGCCTCACCCCAAACTCCTTGACCCCTCGCGCCGGCGTCTTGGAGTAGTTCCACAGCTTGATCATGGACACGGTGACGGGGCGGTCGAAGATCACGTACACCCGGTTCACCTGCCACACGACACGGGCCGGCTCAGGGGGTAGGACGATGCACGTGGGATCTTACATTGAGACAGAAGACCACCATAACACATGAGCCCCCCCCCACCCACCAGGCCGGGCAGCACGGGGGCGAGCCAGGTGTGGTGTCCGTCCAGGTTGCTGTTGTCTCCGTCCACCAGTCTGTCGGGGGTCCTGACGTCTCCGCTCACACCCTGCAGCACGTTGACGCTGTCTGGGAACGCAGCGATGTCTGGGGGGGCTGAGGAAGACTGCTGGCCCTGAGGAGCCTGACCCTAACCCTGACCCTGACCCTGACCCTAAACCTGACCCTGACCCTAAACCTGACCCTAACCCTGACCCTAAACCTGACCATAACCCATGGGGCTCATTGTATTGTTCTCCTAATACCCTGAACTATTTACCAAAAAATAATGTGCATCAAAGCGCCCAAATTTTACAAAAGTAAATAAAGACTCTGAATTGAATAATTGCCGATCAGTGGTAACCTTTGGATACTGTTGTCAGTGAGGCTGATCTTCTGGTGGTTCTGGTCGTAGAACTCCAGGCCGTTCAGGCCCGTGTAGTAAGGGTCGCCCCAGGTGCTCAGCAGCTGCAGCTGGAAGATGACTGCGGGGTCAGAGGTGAAGGAAACAAACCCTCACACATGTCCTTCAATAAACACACGGAGGACACACAGCGATTCAACTGGACCCCATGTTTCTAATCCCTTGAGTCCCAGCATGATGGTACAAAGGATACAGCCGCAAGGCATGATGGGAGCCTCGTAGTCCCTGCTGGCCAGCTCCGGTGTGGGCCCGCCTCTTCTGAAGGGATCAACAGGACACGCATCAGAGCCAGGAACGGGCTGTGGACGCCCAGCCCTAAGGGTCCTGGGGTCGAGACCCGTGTCAACAGTTATGTCAACAGACGGTGTAGCTAAGACATGGACGACCCCGTATCCTACAGTGTGGGGGTAGGACCCCGTATCCTACAGTGTGGGGTAGGACCCCCGTATCCTACAGTGTGGGGTAGGACCCCGTATCCTACAGTGTGGGGGACGACCCCGTATCCTACAGTGTGGGGTAGGACCCCGTATCCTACAGTGTGGGGTAGGACCCCGTATCCTACAGTGTGGGGTACGACCCCGTATCCTACAGTGTGGGGTAGGACCCCGTACCCTACAGTGTGGGGTAGGACCCCGTATCCTACAGTGTGGGGTAGGACCCCGTATCCTACAGTGTGGGGTAGGACCCCGTATCCTACAGTGTGGGGTAGGACCCCGTACCCTACAGTGTGGGGTACGACCCCGTATCCTACAGTGTGGGGTAGGACCCCGTATCCTACAGTGTGGGGTACGACCCCGTGTCCGTCAGTGTGGGGTTCGACCCCGTATCCTGCAGTGTGGGGTAGCGTGAGGGGTTGGATGTGGTGTGAGGGGGTGTGAGGGGTGTGGAGGGTGTGAGGGGTGTGAGGGGGTCTGAGGGGGTGTGAGGGGGTGAGGGGTGTGAGGGTGTGTGATGTGGTGTGAGGGGTGTGAGGGGGTGAGGGGTGTGATGTGGTGTGAGGGGTGTGAGGGGGTGTGAGGGGTGTGAGGGGGTGTGAGGGGGTGTGAGGGGGTGAGGGGTGTGAGGGGGTGTGAGGGGGGTGAGGGGGTGTGAGGGGGTGTGAGGGGGTGTGAGGGGGGTGAGGGGTGTGATGTGGTGTGAGGGGTGTGGAGGGTGTGAGGGGGTGAGGGGTGTGATGTGGTGTGAGGGGTGTGAGGGGGTGTGAGGGTGTGAGGGGGTGTGAGGGGGTGAGGGGTGTGAGGGGGTGTGGGGTGTGATGTGGTGTGAGGGGTGTGGAGGGTGTGAGGGGGTGAGGGGTGTGATGTGGTGTGAGGGGTGTGGAGGGTGTGAGGGTGTGAGGGGGTGTGAGGGGGTGAGGGGTGTGATGTGGTGTGAGGGGTGTGGAGGGTGTGAGGGGGTGAGGGGTGTGATGTGGTGTGAGGGGGTGTGAGGGGGTGAGGGGTGTGAGGGGGTGTGAGGGGGTGTGAGGGTGTGAGGGGGTGTGAGGGGGTGAGGGGTGTGATGTGGTGTGAGGGGTGTGGAGGGTGTGAGGGGGTGTGAGAGGGGTGTGATGTGGTGCGAGGGGGTGTGAGGGGGTGTGGAGGGTGTGGAGGGTGTGAGGGGGTGTGAGGGGGTGTGAGGGGTGTGGAGGGTGTGAGGGTGTGAGGGGGTGTGAGAGGGGTGTGATGTGGTGCGAGGGGGTGTGAGGGGGTGTGAGGGGGTGTGGAGGGTGTGGAGGGTGTGAGGGCCGCGGGCCCTGCTCTGCCTACTGGTAGTGAGGCTCCCTGGGGTTCTGCAGCACGTCGATGAAGAGCATCTCCTGGGCGAAGTCGAAGTGGCAGTGGCCCAGGCCCTTACGGATCAGGAAGCCGTCGGCGGGGGAGATGGCCACGTCGTCCAGAAACATGCGGATCACCTTCACCTGCCGCCAGCAGCAGACAAACACGTTATTAACAGTCAGGAAACCAAAGAAACCATTTACTAAGAACTAAGGATACTGGTGGGCTCATTTTGATAATTGTTGCATCACAAAGAGATGAGATTTTTTTCATTATTTTCAATATTACCCTCATTATTCACCTATTCCACAAAGAAGAAAAGCCAAAACCAGTGCAAACACAAGTTCAGTCAAACTCCCTCCTCCACAGATTAAACAAATCCTAAAGTTGACCGGCTCCACATCAATAATCCAATATTAATGTCTATAAAGAACGTGTTTTTATCACAGAAGAGCCTGCCATTGGCTGAAACTCAGCCGACCTCCTGTCATGATCCGGTCAGACCCGGTCTGATCCGGTCTACCTGCTCTGATCCGGTTAGACCCGGGTAGACCTGTCAGACCCGTCAGACCCGTCGGACCCCTCGGATCGGGTCTCCAGTCAGACCGGGTAGACCAGTCGGACCCTGAGACCAGACCCAGCTCAGCCCGCGGTACGAGTCCTCTGGGTCAGGGTCAGGGTCAGGGTCTGGGTCGGGGTCAGGGTTAGGGTTAGGGCTCACCCCGCGGTACGAGTCCTCTGGGGACTTGTTGTAGTTCCAGACCCGCAGTCCGGCGATGGGCTGCGGCCGCGGGAAGGAGACAGTGAGCGTGGGGGGGGGCGCCCCGCTGGAGAAGGGGACCAGCCACATGTGGTGGTCCTCCGTGGTGAGGTTATGACCATCCACAAGCCTGACACGCACACACACACACACACACACACACACACACACACCACAGAAGGAGGGAGGAGAGAAAGAGGGAGACAGTTACATAGAGACAGCTAGATTTAGGCTCAGTCTACGCCTCTCTGTCAGAGGGTCGTCCTGGTAGCCGTTTTGTTGACGGGTAAGGGGTGAGGGGCGGGGCCAACAGCCCCTTGAAGTTAAGATTTTCGATGGGCACCCTTGCAACGCTCCAGTTGTGACTTGCTCCCAAAATTCCTTCCGGTAGAGCCCATGGGACCTATGAGATCGAAAAATATGAATGGGTTACAATGGAGAGAAAGTAATTATCTTCTGGTACCAGTCTTTATATGCCCCAGATTACACACACTGCATGTTGTTTGTGGATTTAAATAATAATTTTTCATGCAAAGAAAACTAAAAAAATTCACGAAGAAGTTTGATTAGATTGTGCGAGGCCGCTTTCTGAACTAGAGATCTTCGTTGCTCTCGACGCGAATGATATACGTCACCACCCTTACTTTGAACTCCGGTACAGACATGGCGATCTCTGCTCCACTTCACCGCTTTTTCCCAAGGGGAGGATAAAAGCATCGAAAGAGATGAAAACCATTATGAGTCGGGGCATGTGGAGAGTTTCAGTTATGCCGATGGGGAGATTGTCGATCTTGTCCACGCCAGTCGCAGAGAGCGTGACGTCACATACGAGACGTGTAGTCTTTCTCATTGTGTTTTCTCTACAGCCTTTAACTGAACAATTGCACAATAAACGGTCAAACTCTTGACATGAAAAATAATAATTTAAATCCACAAACAACATATGTGTAATCCGGGGCAGATAAAGACTGGGACCAGAACATAATTAATTTCTCTCCATTGAAACAAATTCATATTATTCGATCTCATAGGTCCCATGGGCTCTACCGGAAGGGGCGTGACTTTGTCACTCTATAGTACTATGTTACAGTGTCATGTTACTGTGTCATGTTACTGCGTCATGGTACTATGTGTACTACTCGGTACCTTGCACCAGATAGACAAGGTCATGCGGAACCTGGCTTCTCCAATGTTGATTGTGTACACTATCAGACCACTAAAGGACCCAGTGTACACTATCAGACCACTAAAGGACCCAGTGTACCCTATCAGACCACTAAAGGACCAAGTGTACCCTATCAGACTACTAAAGGACTCAGTGTACCCTATCAGACCACTAAAGGACCCAGTGTACACTATCAGACCACTAAAGGACCCAGTGTACCCTATCAGACCACTAAAGGACCCAGTGTACCCTATCAGACCACTAAAGGACCCAGTGGACCCTATCAGACCACTAAAGGACCCAATGTACCCTATCAGACCACTAAAGGACCCAGTGGACCCTATCAGACCACTAAAGGACCCAGTGGACCCTATCAGACCACTAAAGGACCCAGTGGACCCTATCAGACCACTAAAGGACCCAGTGTAACCCTAACCTAATGAGGGCCGAGGCCTCGGGTCTTACTTGTCCAGCGTGCGGGCGTCCAGGCCGTACCCGGGCAGCTGGTTGAGGTCGGGAGGGCGAGGCGGTCACCATGCTGAGGTCCAGCGGCAGACTGCCCCCGTCCCGGCCCACCACCTCCAGCCCGGTCAGGCCCAGGTAGTGGGGGTCCCCCCAGGTCTGCACCAGCTCCAGCCTGAGGCCTGGGGGGGCAGAGCACTCAGCGGGGGGGTGTAGAATGGCGAGGTCCACACAGATCAACACTGATTGGCTAGAGCTAATACAGTTAGCTCTAGACCAAGTTCACATTTTATTATTATGACCTGTCCCTCAAAATACAAATACAGTAGAAGAAGAGGATAGATACAACTAGTATTAGTCCTATAAACTATGAAACCATAATAAACGTATCAACAGGTGGTGGCGCAGCACTCACATCTCTACTACATCTCTACTACATCTATACTCGCATCTCTAGGGGGGAGGTGGTGCTCACATCTAGAGAGGGGAGGTGGTAATCACATCTAGAGAGGGGAGGTGGTACTCACATCTCTAGAGGGGAGGTGGTACTCACATCTCTAGAGGGGAGGTGGTACTCACATCTCTAGAGGGGAGGTGGTACTCATATCTCTAGAGGGGAGGTGGTACTCACATCTCTAGAGGGGAGGTGATACTCATATCTCTAAAGGGGAGGTGGTACTCACATCTCTAGGGGGGAGGTGATACTCATATCTAGAGAGGGGAGGTGGTACTCACATCTCTAGGGGGGAGGTGGTACTCACATCTCTAGAGGGGAGGTGGTACTCACATCTCTAGAGGGGAGGTGGTACTCACATCTCTAGAGGGGAGGTGATACTCATATCTCTAGAGGGGAGGTGGTACTCACATCTCTAGAGGGGAGGTGATAATCATATCTCTAGAGGGGAGGTGGTACTCACATCTCTAGAGGGGAGGTGGTGCTTCAATAGAGGGGAGGTGGTACTCACATCTCTAGAGGGGAGGTGGTGCTTCAATAGAGGGGAGGTGGTGCTTCAATAGAGGGGAGGTGGTACTCACATCTCTAGAGGGGAGGTGGTACTCACATCTCTAGAGGGGAGGTGATACTCATATCTCTAGAGGGGAGGTGGTACTCACATCTCTAGAGGGGAGGTGATACTCATATCTCTAGAGGGGAGGTGGTACTCACATCTCTAGGGGGGAGGTGTTGCTTCAATAGAGGGGAGGTGGTACTGACATCTCTAGAGGGGAGGTGATACTCATATCTCTAGAGGGGAGGTGGTACTCACATCTCTAGATGGGAGGTGGTACTCACATCTCTAGGGGGGAGATGGTGCTTCTCTAGAGGGGAGGTGTGGTACTCACTCTTGCCGGTATACACCCCAGGATTGAGCTCCATGCTCTGGGCGGGCTGCTGGTGCCAGGCCGTGCCAGGGCCCAGAGTCGGCTCCAGCTGGAGGATGTGGAGACAGGTTCAGGGTAATATGTCTACATATGAAACTACCAGGATCTGGTATAGGCGTATATTTTGGCCTCTTCATCGATTCTTGATATACCACAATTTACCGTTACAATGAGAACTTTTATAATGAAATGATATACAGTACATCACACCACATCGCATTAGGTTATTTATACTTTGCCCTTACTCATTCAAACTGGAATACGAATAGATATCCATAAGCACATTACTCTCAACGTACACTTCTAATAATACGAGGCCGTTCCCTTAAGATACCAGCGTTCCCCTCCCTGGGACAGAGACCCTCTGTCAAATACACTCAGGAACACAAACGCTTTTACTGTGAAGGCAAGCTGGGTCAAATACACTCAGGAACACAAACGCTTTTACTGTGAAGGCAAGCTGGGTCAAATACACTCAGGAACACAAGCGCTTTTACTTTGAAGGCAAGCTGGGTCAAATACACTCAGGAACACAAACGCTTTGAGCTCTAGGGGGCTGACCTCCAGGTCCTCCTCCCTGAAGCCGGCCTGGGTGAAGGGTCTCTCCTCCCCCTCGCCGTCCGCCGTGCGGGGGCGCTGCAGCTCCTCCTCGGGGGCCAGGCCGTCCGGACCCCCCCCCTCGCTGGGGAAGGTCTCGTCGAAGCGCGACATGGCCTCCAAGATGTCATCGTCCGTGGTGAACAGGATGGTGTCCCCAAACTGGTCCAGACCTGGACCAGAGACCATTAAGGACTACATCAGAGGAACACCTGGACCACACCTGGGCCAGAGACCAGTAAGGACCACATCAGAGGAACACCTGGACCAGAGACCAGTAAGGACCACATCAGAGGAACACCTGGACCAGAGACCAGTAAGGACCACATCAGAGGAACACCTGGACCAGAGGCCAGTAAGGACTACATCAGAGGAACACCTGGACCAGAGACCAGTAAGGACCACATCAGAGGAACACCTGGACCAGAGACCAGTAAGGACTACATCAGAGGAACACCTGGGACACATGGACCAGAGACCAGTAAGGACCACATCAGAGGAACACCTGGACCAGAGACCAGTAAGGACCACATCAGAGGAACACCTGGACCAGAGACCAGTAAGGACTACATCAGAGGAACACCTGGACCAGAGACCAGTAAGGACTACATCAGAGGAACAGCTGGACCAGAGACCAGTAAGGACTACATCAGAGGAACACCTGGACCAGAGACCAGTAAGGACTACATCAGAGGAACACCTGGACCAGAGACCAGTAAGGACTACATCAGAGGAACACCTGGACCAGAGACCAGTAAGGACCACATCAGAGGAACACCTGGACCAGAGACCAGTAAGGACTACATCAGAGGAACACCTGGACCAGAGACCAGTAAGGACTACATCAGAGGAACAGCTGGACCAGAGACCAGTAAGGACTACATCAGAGGAACACCTGGACCAGAGACCAGTAAGGACTACATCAGAGGAACACCTGGACCAGAGACCAGTAAGGACTACATCAGAGGAACACCTGGTCCACACCTGGACCAGAGACCAGTAAGGACCACATCAGAGGAACACCTGGTCCACACCTGGACCATAGACCAGTAAGGACCACATCAGAGGAACACCTGGACCAGAGACCAGTAAGGACTACATCAGAGGAACACCTGGACCAGAGACCAGTAAGGACCACATCAGAGGAACACCTGGACCAGAGACCAGTAAGGACTACATCAGAGGAACACCTGGACCAGAGACCAGTAAGGACCACATCAGAGGAACACCTGGACCAGAGACCAGTAAGGACTACATCAGAGGAACACCTGGTCCACACCTGGACCAGAGACCAGTTCTCTTTAAACAGGGGGTTCACTATAAACAGGGGTTTCACTAGCTCTTTAAACAGGGGGTTCACTATATACAGGGGGTTCACTATAAACAGGGGGTTCACTTTAAACAGGGGGTTCACTTTAAACAGGGGGTTCACTATAAACAGGGGGTTCACCTCCAGACAGCGTCCCCGACGCCTTAGCGATCTCCCCCCGGAAGATGCAGCTACCGTCCAGCACCATCTCCACCTCCTTCACCCCGCGGAACGAGTGGATGCGGGACTTGTTGTAGTTCCACACGCGGACCATGGCCAGGCGGCAGGCCGCCCCCAGGTCCAGGTAGAGGACGTGGCTGCGGCCGGGGGTGTAGGGGGCCAGCCACAGGTGCATGTCGTCCTGGGTGCGGTTCACCCCGTCCAGCAGGTTGCTCACCACGCGGGGGTCCCTGCCGTAGGCCGGCAGGACGTTGATGTCCGGCGGGTCGGCCCTGATGAGGGCGGGGCTTCAGGGGCTCGCCGCTGGAGCTGAACACCTCCAGGCCGTTGAGGCCCACGTAGTGGCGGTCCCCCCAGGTGGACAGGATGTGGACCACCAGCCAGCGGCCCCGCGGCAGCACCGGGATCTCGAAGTCCTCCTCCCGCTCCGCCAGAGCTTCGTCCTCGCCGTCCTCACACGGCGGGGGGGGGGCGCCCCCCGGGGAGGGGCCGGCGGTGGCCGGGGGGGCGAGGGGGTCCCCGGGGACGGGGGTCCGGAGCGGGGCCCGGCCCTGCCGCCGAAGGAACTCGTCGAAGATGTCCCCCTCCAGGCCCATGTTGGAGATGCGCCCGCGCTGGCACTGGTTGAAGCGCAGAAGGGAATCCCAGGACTCCCGCAGGGTGTGGTCCTGCTGGCGGCCCGCCTGGGGGGCCCGCTGCCTCCGGGGGGCCACCAGGGAGAGGGGCTCGTCTAGAACCCCCACACACACACACACACACACACACACACACACACACACACACACACACACACCTCTGGTAGCTGAATTAGAGAACCCTAACCATAACTAGAGAACCCTAACCCTAACTAAAGAACCCTGACCCTAACTAGAGAACCCTAACCCTAACTAGATAACCCTGACCCTAACTAGAGAACCCTGACCCTAACTAGAGAACCCTAACCCTAACTAGAGAACCCTAACCCTAACTAGAGAACCCTAGCCCTAACTAGAGAACCCTGACCCTAACTAGAGAACCCTAACCCTAACTAGAGAACCCTGACCCTAACTAGAGAACCCTAACCCTAACTAGAGAACCCTAACTAGAGAACCCTAGCCCTAACTAGAGAACCCTGACCCTAACTAGAGAACCCTAGCCCTAACTAGAGAACCCTGACCCTAACTAGAGAACCCTGACCCTAACTAGAGAACCCTAGCCCTAACTAGAGAACCCTAACCCTTACTAGAGAACCCTAACCCTAACTAGAGAACCCTGCCCCTAACTAGAGAACCCTGACCCTAACTAGAGAACCCTGCCCCTAACTAGAGAACCCTAACCCTAACTAGAGAACCCTAGCCCTAACTAGAGAACCCTAACCCTTACTAGAGAACCCTAACCCTAACTAGAGAACCCTGCCCCTAACTAGAGAACCCTGACCCTAACTAGAGAACCCTGACCCTAACTAGAGAACCCTAACCCTAACTAGGGCTTTGACTTTTGGCCAAAAATCATATTCGAAGTTCGTTTGTTTATTAATATTAGTATTCGAATATATTCGAATATCTATTAATAATATTTTGACCATTAAATGGCTTCAGTAATACCTGGGCTGAATCCGAATACTTAGTACATACTATTTATGTTCAGTGTCTACTACTTGATGCTCAGCTATGCGTAGAACGCCTAGAACGGTCTACAGCTATGCGTAGAACGCCTCTGAACTCTTCCGAACACCGCCGTAACTCCACCGGATGTTTGGAGATGACGTGTCTCCCCTCGGATGCCGGCAAAATTACCTTGATAAGTTACCTGTTTTCCGTCTTGTCATCGTTGCTATTAAATTAAAAATGTCTCTTTTTACTTAATTACTTACTTTACTTTTTTACTCTTTTTAATGTCTCTTTTTTTCGCCGCTTTCTATGACGTCTTTCTAAGCCGCTGTTGGTAGTGTCGGGTCAGCCCTCTCTTCTTCGTTCGTTACCAGACTCGTAGTCTGGTAACGTAGTGACCTACCGTTGTATACTGTGGCGGTAGTACGCATTCGGAAACGTTTTCCGTACTACACAATGCACACTGAGCATTCGGACGAGCTATATTTGTGGCGTACTACAAAATGCATACTATAAGTATGAGTATTCGGATTCAGCCCTGGATTGGGCTTTGCGAGGTTTGTTTACAGGCGTTGCTGTGGTTACCGGTCTTGCGTGTTCCAACGGTTTATTATGTTTCTAATAAATCGCTGTCTAATCAATACTTCATTCACTGCCTCTTCCGTGGTCATTAGAATATTATGAATAGACTGCATGGGTTCTCCGACGTCTCTCCCTCTTGGCCTGCCCATAACAGGTTCGAATATTAAGGGCTGCCTAATATTCGTTCGAATTTTGATTTTTTTTCTTGATATTCGAATTATATTCGAATCACGAAGTTCGAAGTCAAAGCCCTAACCCTAACTAGAGAACCCTGCCCCTAACTAGAGAACCCTAACCCTAACTAGAGAACCCTGACCCTAACTAGAGAACCCTAACCCTAACTAGAGAACCCTGCCCCTAACTAGAGAACCCTGACCCTAACTAGAGAACCCTGACCCTAACTAGAGAACCCACTCAGAGGAGCGCCGGGGGGGGGGGGGTACCTGCATCGCCTCCCTGTTGCTCCTCCGTCTGCCGGGTGGGGGCGGGGCTAGCGCCACGGGCCGAGCTCCGCCTCCCGCTGACGGGGCCGGTCGGCCCTGCGCCCCCCCTCCCCCAACAGGTCCCCACCCGGGGGGGTCCAGACCCGTTCTCGGAGCGCCGCCCCCCCGGTCCCCCGCCCGGCACGCCCGGCCCGGGTCACAGGCCAGCTCCGGGAGCAGGGAGGGGGTGGGAGAGGGGGACGGGGAGGGGCCCGAGGGGGAGGGGCCCGAGGGGGGGGGGGCCTGATGGGGGCACCAGCCAGAGAGGCCGCTCCCTCTCCGGCGCCGCCCTGCTGGGGGGCTGCAGCCACTGGGGGCCCGCCCTGCAGGGGGGGGGGCTGGGTGGTGACTGTCGCCATGGCTACAGTGAGTGAGAGAGGCCCCTCGGACCCCGAGAGGTCCAGGGGGTCCCGGGGGTCCTTCTCTGCGGGGGAGTGGCGTGGAGGGGAGGGTACGATGGGCGGGAGAGGGGCGATCTGCGTTCCGTCCTGCGCGTCCCCCCCTCCCTCAGGGCCCCGCTGGTCGTCGTGGCGCCGGGGGCTGCCCCTTCCCAGGGGGCTGCCCCCTGGCGCCGGGCTGGTGGCGGGGGCCGGGGGGGGCATCAGGTCCACCGCGGTGCTGTAGTCCAACACCTGGTCGCCGCAGCCCTTGGCCAGCTCGCCGTCGTACGCCAGCATGCTGTTGAGGTAGAGCTTCACGTGCCTGGCGCCCACATCCAGGTTCTGCAGAGGAACACCGCCTTACTCAGACTGAAGGAACCTTCACCTGAACCTGGGGGAACCTTCACCTGAACCTGGGGGAACCGTCACCTGAACCTGGGGGAACCGTCACCTGAACCTGGGGGAACCTTCACCTGAACCTTCACCTGAACCTGGGGGAACCGTCACCTGAACCTGGGGAACCTTCACCTGAACCTTCACCTGAACCTGGGGGAACCGTCACCTGAACCTGGGGGAACCGTCACCTGAACCTGGGGGAACCTCCACCTGAACCTTCACCTGAACCTGGGGGAACCGTCACCTGAACCTGGGGGAACCTTCACCTGAACCTTCACCTGAACCTGGGGGAACCGTCACCTGAACCGGGGGGAACCTTCACCTGAACCTTCACCTGAACCTGGGGGAACCGTCACCTGAACCTGGGGGAACCTTCACCTGGACCTGGGGGAACTGTCACCTGAACCTTCGGGAAACTTCACCTGAACCTGGGGGAACCTTCACCTGAACTCAACCTGGAGCAACCTTAAGGGGAACCTACGGCCCTCAGGGGGGAACCTACGGCCCTCAGGGGGGAACCTACGGCCCTCAGGGGGGAACCTACGGCCCTCAGGGGGGAACCTACGGCCCTCTGGGGAACCTAACCTTTACCAATGCTTTTCGTTTCACATTCAGTTTACTCTAACAACAGTCCAACTGCCAACTCAGAAAAACACAAAACCTTGCAGGCTGTAAACACACACACACACACACACACACACACACACACACACACACACACACCACACACACACACACACACACACACACACACACACACACACACACACACACACACACACACACACACACACACACTCCAAAGAATGGGAGTCATTTGAAAGTGAAATCCTAGCCGAACACACCAGAAGCACCCAGCACATGCCCAGTGTAAAGATATATCGCTCAACGCAGACCGGGAAGGAGTCGAAGCTACCACGAAGCTAGGCTAACAGCAAGCTAGGCTAACGGAAATACATTCATGCCTGTTCTGAGACTCAGTTAGCCAACCGCTAATCCAAACCACAGTGGACTGATTCACACACACACACACACACACACACACACACACACACACACACACACACACACACACACACACACACACACACACACACACACACCACACACACACACACACACACACACACACACCTCACCAGCTGAAGGTCCATCCAGTGAGAGGGCAGTGGGCAGAGTGGTAGTGGGCAGAGGGCAGAGGGCCGTCCCAGGGTGCAGTGGGCGGCGAGGGGCCGGCTCTCTCTCAACGACACTAAGCCCTCTGAGGCTAATCTCTCTGTGCTCCACATTAGGCAGCCTGGGGCTTAGGGCTGCTACACACCGGCCCAACCGTTGGCCATCTGAAACGTTTGGGGAGACTCGGACGAGATGGGGAACAGATCTGTGGCGCGTGTTCAGCTGTGATGGAAGCTTTGGAACCGCGCGGACGCTGTCTGGTCCGGTTCAACACGCAACGTCTGGGAGCGTTGGCGGGGGGAGGAGTGGAGCCATCGGATGCTCTTGATGAGGGATGGCGAAAATGTTAAATATTCTTGACTGACCACCGAGCCTCATTAACCGGTTAACCGATCAGATTATAATGTGCTATTTGAAATAACAGCCATTTTGAGCCGCGCCAGCCGGCTGCTATTTGGTAACTCTGCTCATCTCTCTCCCGTTCTGCCTCCGACTCTCACACACACACACACACACACACACACACACACACACACACACACACACACACACACACACACAACACACACACACACACACACACACACACACACACACACACACACACACACACACTCTCTCTGAGTGGGAGGCAGTGGCTCTAACCGCGGCACCACCTGTTTGAATCGAACCACCAGGCATGCTCACTGCAGGTGACCGTGCGTAGAGAGCGGGCTCCAACGCCCACAATGGTCTGATGGACCTCGTTGAGACCCTGCGCGGGATTCCCCAGGGGCCAATCGGAAGAGGGCAGCGTCAGGAGCTCATTTGAAACATTGCCGCGGCTCATTTAAGAACATGACAGCTCTGAAGAGACGGCGCTTGTTTAGGACGGAGGAGACGGAAACATTTAGTGTGAGGGATAATTTTTTTCACTTCACACTAAAAGATCTTTGAATGAGATGGCTGACTGTAGTCTTATAGCGTTCAGTCTACTGTCCATAATAATAGAGGTCATATTCTCCGCCGCTCGCATGCAGGAATCATTAAGACTTGAGGAGAAATGAACCAGTGGGCTGGAGACGGGGTGTCCGTCCAACCTCCAATAAGTCGCCTCATCTGATCATCTTTAGTGTGAAGTGAAACCAACACACTCCACAGACCACACTGACCCCCAACATTAACCAACACACTCCCCAACCCACACTGACCCCCAACATTAACCAACACACTCCACAGCCCACACTGACCCCCAACATTAACCGACAAGAGACAAGATTGATGGGTTAACGTTGATACGGTAACCATCGGTCAAACGGTCATCGGTTAACATCCCTACTCTTGATTGGCTGTGTGCTGCTAGCACACTGATGCTGTTTATGCTCATTCACCTGACTGGCTAGCCAGCAAATCAGGGCGCTGGGTGGGAGGGGGGGAGCAGCGCCCTGAGACTGGATCTTACTCAAGCGCAGAACGTACACGCCACTGTGTAGTCGGCAGTAGCCTTCCCGGTGTATTTCAATGCAACTTTTCTGCGGGTCAGACGAGAGGCCACAGCGTGGTGGGGTAAGGCAGCTGGCCGGTGGTTTGAGTCTGGGCGGTGTGTAGGCCCCTTAACGTCCAGTGCCCCTCCCCCCTCTGTCCTGGGGCCCTCTCTGCTCAGTAACTGATATTAATATTGAAGTTACATTATCTCAACAGCTTGTCAACCAGATCCTCAAAGAATCCCCGAAATCATCCACAGAAAACCTTGAGTGAGTTGTGAGTACGAACGCTGAGGCTGAGGTTGTAGTTCCAGATCTTGATGCGGGAGATCCCGAAGTCCGGGGCTCGCTCGGCATTCCTGACGATGAAGTAGAGTTGGACGGGCGGGTGGAAGGGACACGCCCACATGTGGCGCTCCCTGGTGGTCTGTCGAGACCACAAACATGTTATAGCCCCCCACTACAGCCCCCCATCTGCGCGCACACACACACACACACACACACACACACCTTTTATGATGAGGCTACTGTTATTACACCCCCAGAGGGAGGAGGAGGAGGAGCAGGAGGAGGAGGAGGAGGAGCAGCAGCAGCAGCAGGAGGAGCAGCAGCAGCAGCAGGAGGAGGAGGAGCATGAGGAGGAGGAGGAGCATGAGGAGGAGGAGGAGGAGGAGCAGCAGCAGCAGGAGGAGGAGGAGGAGCAGCAGCAGCAGGAGGAGGAGGAGCATGAGGAGGAGGAGGAGGAGGAGGAGGAGGAGCATGAGGAGGAGGAGGAGGAGGAGGAGCATGAGGAGGAGGAGCAGCGGCTGACCTTGGCCTTGCCGTTGACCAGCGCCGCCAGGTTCCCGGGGGAGTGGGCGTTCCTGATGTCGAGGTCGTGCGGGGACACGTACAGCTTCTTGTTCCTGGGGCAGAAGAACTCCACCTCCGTCAGCCCCACCTGTAGGGCGTTGCCCCAGTTAGACAGGATCTCCATGGTGACGTAGATAGCAGGGGGGGGCTCGGCAGAGGCGGGCCTCCTCGGCTGTGGGGGGTAAACACACAACACTGAAACAAACCATCTCTCTCTCTCTCTCTCTCTCTCTCTCTCTCTCTCTCTCTCTCTCTCTCTCTCTCTCTCTCTCTCCTGTCTCTCTCTCCCTCTCCCTCTCTCTCACCGCTGGCCTCCTGAGCTCCAGGCCGGCCTGGGGGGCGGGGCTGAAGCAGGGCTTCTTCTCCAGGTTCTCCAGAGCTTCCAGGAGCTGCTGCTGATGCCTTGAGGACAGAGGAGACTGGAGTAGTGTGTGTGTGTGTGTGTGTGTGTGTGTGTGTGTGTGTGTGTGTGTGTGTGTGTGTGTGTGTGTGTGTGTGTGTGTGTGTGTGTGTGTGTGTGTGTGCGTGCTTACCTGGGGCCCATGAGCGTTATCCTCTGCATCGCCTTGGTAACGCCGCTGTGGTCCCGGTCCTGCGTGTGAGCGCCCAGCGATCCCTTCACCAGGGAGGGTTAGGGTAAGGGTTAACCAGCGATCCCTTCACCAGGGAGGGTTAGGGTTAGGGTTAGGGTTAACCAGCGATCCCTTCACCAGGGAGGGTTAGGGTTAGGGTTAACCAGCGATCCCTTCACCAGGGAGGCCGCTCCGCAGCCCTGAAGAGAACCAGGGTTATAGCCAGCAGCCCCGCCCACCTGGTGCAGCCCCGCCCACCTGGTGCAGCCCCGCCCACCTGGTGCAGCCCCGCCCACCTGCTCAGGGTCAGCCCCGCCCACCTGCTTAGGGTCAGCCCCGCCCACCTGCTTAGGGTCAGCCCCGCCCACCTGCTTAGGGTCGGCTCCGCCCACCTGCTTAGGGTCAGCCCCGCCCACCTGCTTAGGGTCAGCCCCGCCCACCTGCTTAGGGTCAGCTCCGCCCACCTGCTTAGGGTCAGCCCCGCCCACCTGCTTAGGGTCAGCCCCGCCCACCTGCTTAGGGTCAGCTCCGCCCACCTGCTTAGGGTCAGCTCTGCCCACCAGGTTAGGGAAAATTATTGTAAATAATAATTTACTTAATAACTAAAGTTACTGTCACTCATTATACGTATTGGTCTGTTAGACGAGCATTCGGTTGTTGGCTTGTTTGGTGAGAGAGAGCGGTTCAGAGCGGCTCAGAGAGCAGAGAGCGGTTCAGAGAGCGGTTCAGCGAGCGGTTCAGAGAGCGGTGCAGAGAGCGGTTCAGAGAGAGGCTCAGAGAGCGGTTCAGAGAGCGGTTCAGAGAGCAGAGAGCGGCTCAGAGAGCGGCTCAGAGAGCGGCTCAGAGAGCGGCTCAGAGAGCGGCTCAGAGAGCGGCTCAGAGAGCGGCTCAGAGAGCAGAGAGCGGTTCGAGAGCGGTTCAGAGAGCGGTTCAGAGAGCAGAGAGCGGTTCAGAGAGCGGCTCAGAGAGCGGCTCAGAGAGCGGCTCATAGAGCGGCTCAGAGAGCGGCTCAGAGAGCGACTCATAGAGCGGTTCAGAAAGCGGCTCAGAGAGCAGAGAGCGGCTCAGAGAGCGGCTCAGAGAGCGGCTCAGAGAGCGGCTCAGAGAGCGGCTCAGAGAGCAGGTGGTTTTGTGTGCAGCAGAGTGGCTGAGCGTTAGCCGTAGCTAGCGTTGGGTAGCTTTAGCGTTAGCATAGTGCAGTACCGTGTTGCTGTTCTCCTGCTGAATGGCCTGGAAGACGCGGCAGGCGGCGTCCTCCGGGTCGCGGCCCTCGCTGCACGACTTCCTGCCCACGTAGGAGGGGGCGCCGCGGGGGGACGCAGGCCCTGGGGACGAGGAACAGGTTAGTTAACCCTAACCCTGAGGACGAGGAACAGGTTAGTTAACCCTAACCCTGAGGACGAGGAAGGGGTTAGTTAACCCTAACCCTGAGGACGAGGAAGGGGTTAGTTAACCCTAACCCTGAGGACGAGGAAGGGGTAAGTTAACCCTGACCCTGAGGACGAGGAGCGGGTTAGTTAACCCTAACCCTGAGGACGAGGAACGGGCTAGTTAACCCTAACCCTGAGGACGAGGAACGGGTTAGTTAACCCTAACCCTGAGGACGAGGAAGGGGTAAGTTAACCCTGACCCTGAGGACGAGGAGCGGGTTAGTTAACCCTAACCCTGAGGACAAGGAACGGGCTAGTTAACCCTAACCCTGAGGACGAGGAACGGGTTAGTTAACCCTAACCCTGAGGACGAGGAACGGGTTAGTTAACCCTAACCCTGAGGACGAGGAAGGGGTAAGTTAACCCTGACCCTGAGGACGAGGAGCGGGTTAGTTAACCCTAACCCTGAGGACGAGGAACGGGCTAGTTAACCCTAACCCTGAGGACGAGGAACGGGTTAGTTAACCCTAACCCTGAGGACGAGGAAGGGGTAAGTTAACCCTGACCCTGAGGACGAGGAGCGGGTTAGTTAACCCTAACCCTGAGGACGAGGAACGGGCTAGTTATGCCTAACCCTGAGGACGAGGAACGGGTTAGTTAACCCTAACCCTGAGGACGAGGAAGGGGTAAGTTAACCCTAACCCTGAGGACGAGGAAGGGGTAAGTTAACCCTAACCCTGAGGACGAGGAAGGGGTAAGTTAACCCTGACCCTGAGGACGAGGAGCGGGTTAGTTAACCCTAACCCTGAGGACGAGGAACGGGCTAGTTAACCCTAACCCTGAGGACGAGGAACGGGTTAGTTAACCCTAACCCTGAGGACGAGGAAGGGGTAAGTTAACCCTGACCCTGAGGACGAGGAGCGGGTTAGTTAACCCTAACCCTGAGGACGAGGAACGGGCTAGTTAACCCTAACCCTGAGGACGAGGAACGGGTTAGTTAACCCTAACCCTGAGGACGAGGAACGGGTTAGTTAACCCTAACCCTGAGGACGAGGAAGGGGTAAGTTAACCCTGACCCTGAGGACGAGGAGCGGGGTTAGTTAACCCTAACCCTGAGGACGAGGAACGGGCTAGTTAACCCTAACCCTGAGGACGAGGAACGGGTTAGTTAACCCTAACCCTGAGGACGAGGAAGGGGTAAGTTAACCCTAACCCTGAGGACGAGGAAGGGGTAAGTTAACCCTAACCCTGAGGACGAGGAAGGGGTAAGTTAACCCTAACCATGAGGACGAGGAAAGGGTTAGTTTAGCCCTGTTCCAAAGAAGTTCCCCGATCAGATCACTGCAGTGAGGGCAACACGCAGGGAAAACCAAAGCAGACATCTTTGAGTTGGAAAGACTACATACTGTTGGTTGGATCATGTGCTGAGAGAGTATGTATATTATATTATATATGACATGCATACAGTATGTATATTATATTATATATGACATGCATACAGTATGTATGTTATATTATATATGACATAAATACAGTATGTATATTATATTATATATGACATACATACAGTATGTATATTATATTATATATGACATACATACAGTATGTATATTATATTATATATGACATGCATACAGTATGTATATTATATTATATATGACATGGATACAGTATGTATATTATATTATATATGACATACATACAGTTTTTATATTATATTATATATGACTTACATACAGTTTGTATATTATATTATATATGACATGCATACAGTATGTATATTATATTATATATGACATAAATACAGTATGTATATTATATTATATATGACATACATACAGTATGTATATTATATTATATATGACATAGATACAGTATGTATATTATATTATATATGACATACATACAGTATGTATATTATATTATATATGACATGCATACAGTATGTATATTATATTATATATGACATACATACAGTATGTATATTATATTATATATGACATGGATACAGTATGTATATTATATATGACATGGATACAGTATGTATATTATATTATACATGACATACATACAGTATGTATATTATATTATATATGACATGGATACAGTATGTATATTATATATGACATGGATACAGTATGTATATTATATTATACATGACATACATACAGTATGTATATTATATTATATATGACATACATACAGTATGTATATTATATTATATATGACATACATACAGTATGTATATTATATTATATATGACATACATACAGTATGTATATTATATTATATATGACATACATACAGTATGTATATTATATTATATATGACATACATACAGTATGTATATTATATTATATATGACATGCATACAGTATGTATATTATATTATATATGACATACATACAGTAATGTATATTATATTATATATGACATGGATACAGTATGTATATTATATATGACATGGATACAGTATGTATATTATATTATACATGACATACATACAGTATGTATATTATATTATATATGACATACATACAGTATGTATATTATATTATATATGACATACATACAGTATGTATATTATATTATATATGACATACATACAGTATGTATATTATATTATACATGACATACATACAGTATGTATATTATATTATATATGACATGCATACAGTATGTATATTATATTATATATGACATACATACAGTATGTATATTATATTATATATGACATGGATACAGTATGTATATTATATTATATATGACATACATACAGTATGTATATTATATTATATATGACATGGATACAGTATGTATATTATATATGACATGGATACAGTATGTATATTATATTATACATGACATACATACAGTATGTATATTATATTATATATGACATGCATACAGTATGTATATTATATTATATGACATGGATACAGTATGTATATTATATATGACATACATACAGTATGTATATTATATTGTTCTGTGGGATATTGCTACGGACTTACTTTGAGCGTTCCTTTGCTTGGTGGAGAGGGAAGTCTCAACGCTGTCTCTCCTCTTGGCGGAAAGAGAGCAGTCAACCGTACGCCCTGGAAACAAACACCAGTTCTAGTGTTAAACCTGACCCTTCTAACCCTAACCCTGACCCTAACCAATCTAGTCAGGGTTAACCCCAACCAATCTGCTCAGGGTTAACCCTAACCCATATGATTAGGGTTAACCCTAACCCAGGGATGGGCAACTGGCAACTTAACCCTAACCCTAACCCATCTGGGCAGGGTTAACCCTAACCTGATGGGTTAGGGTTAACCCATCAGGTTAGGGTTAACCCTGACCCCAACCTGATGGGTTAACCCTAACCTGATGACCCTAACCCTATGGGTTAGGGTCAGGGTTAACCCTGACCATATGGGTTAACCCTGACCTGATGGGTTAGGGTTAACCCTGACCCTAACCCATCAGGTTAGGGTTAACCCTGACCCTAACCCTAACCCGTCAGGTCAGGTTTAACCCTAACCCATCAGGTTAGGGTTAAACCTGACCCTGACCCTAACCCATCAGGTCAGGGTTAACCCTTACCCATCAGGCAGTGTTTCCCACACATTGACGAGACTATGGCGCCCCGCCATAGTCTAATTTCGGCCGCCATAGTCTCTGCGTGCACATGAATTATTATTATTATTATAATTTATTTTATTTATTTATTTTTTTTGCTCAGACGAAGTTCGTGTTGCTCTCATTGGGAAAAAAAAAAAATCGCCACATACCCCCCCCCCCCCCCCCGTCAACAATCGCCATATCCCCCCCCCCCCCCCCCCCCCCCCCCCCCCCCCCCCCCCCCCCCCCCCCCCCCCCCCCCCCCCCCCCCCCCCCCCCCCCTGTCAACAATCGCTCCATACCCCCCCCCGTAGTCTCCAAAATTTCTGTGGGAAACACTGCATCAGGTCAGGGTTAACCCTAACCCATCAGGTTAGGGTTAACCCTGACCATAACCCATCAGGTCAGGGTTAACCCTAACCCATCAGGTCAGGGTTAACCCTGACCTGTCCTCAGATCAGTGCTGGTGAGGCGGGCAGCAGACCCATCACCACCAACAGATCGCTGACCTTTGAGCGGCGGGCCAAAGTCCAGCACTATGAGCTCGGCCGGGGCGCAGCGCCTGTCTCTGGGGAGGCGGGGCTGGGGCTGCCGGTGGGCGGAGGAGGAGGTGGAGGAGGCCATCCCCAGCTCCTCCAGGCTCTCTGTGCTCTCCTCCCTCTCCATCTGCTCCTCCACCCACTCCTCCTCCGACTCCTCCCCCGCGGAGCCCCGGCTGCCGCCGCGGACGCTGGCCTCCAGGCTCCGCCTCAGTACCTGGAGGTCAGAGGTCGGAGGTCAGAGGTCGCAGGCACGTCGCTGATCAGAAGAAGGCACTTTCCCACGTTGCCAATAAGAATACTTCTTCAAATACTTAGATATACTCCTACAACAACGATATAACAAATGATTTGTGGCTATAGAGTAGAGATCCTCCAGCCTCTCACCTTCATCTCCTCCATGCTGAGGAGCACCTTCTCGCTGTCCACCTCCAGGGGCCCGCGGGGCGCGATGGGGGACCGCGGACCGGACCTCTGATCAGAGTTCAGAGGTTCAGAGAGACATGAGACGGGGAGTCAGTCAGCTGCACCTGACACAAAGCCCTCCCCTCCCCGCCGCAGCAGGGAAAGACAGGAGAACAGAGAGGAGAACAGACAGGAGAACAGACAGGAGAACAGACAGGAGAACAGGCAGGAGAACAGACAGGAGAACAGACAGGAGAACAGACAGGAGAACAGACAGGAGAACAGAGAGGAGAACAGACAGGAGAACAGACAGGAGAACAGGCAGGAGAACAGACAGGAGAACAGAGAGGAGAACAGACAGGAGAACAGAGAGGAGAACAGACAGGGGAACAGACAGGATAACAGACAGGATAACAGAGAGGAGAACCGACAGGAGAACAGACAGGAGAAAGAGAGGAGAACAGACAGGAGAACAGACAGGAGAACAGACAGGAGAACAGACAGGAGAACAGGCAGGAGAACAGACAGGAGAACAGACAGGAGAACAGACAGGAGAACAGAGAGGAGAACAGACAGGAGAACAGACAGGAGAACAGACAGGAGAACAGACAGGAGAACAGAGAGGAGAACAGAGTGGAGAACAGAGTGGAGAACAGAGTGGAGAACAGAGAGGAGAACAGAGAGGAGAACAGAGAGGAGAACAGAGAGGAGAACAGAGTGGAGAACAGAGAGGAGAACAGAGAGGAGAGAACAGAGTGGAGAACAGAGTGGAGAACAGAGTGGAGAACAGAGAGGAGAACAGGAGAACAGGCAGGAGAACAGGCAGGAGAACAGACAGGAGAACAGACAGGAGAACAGGGAGAACAGGCAGGAGAACCGGCAGGAGAACAGACAGGAGAACAGACAGGAGAACATAGAGGAGAACAGAGAGGAGAACAGACAGGAGAACATAGAGGAGAACAGACAGGAGAACATAGAGGAGAACAGAGAACAGGCAGGAGAACAGGCAGGAGAACAGACAGGAGAACAGACAGGAGAACAGACAGGAGAACAGACAGGAGAACAGACAGGAGAACAGACAGGAGAACAGACAGGAGAACAGACAGGAGAACAGACAGGAGAACAGAGAGGAGAACAGAGAGGAGAACAGACAGGAGAACAGAGAGGAGAACAGACAGGAGAACAGACAGGAGAACAGAGAGGAGAACAGACAGGAGAACAGGCAGGAGAACAGACAGGAGAACAGACAGGAGAACAGACAGGATAACAGACAGGAGAACAGACAGGAGAACAGACAGGAGAACAGGCAGGAGAACAGACAGGAGAACAGAGAGGAGAACAGAGAGGAGAACAGAGAGGAGAACAGACAGGAGAACAGAGAGGAGAACAGAGAGGAGAACAGAGAGGAGAACAGAGAGGAGAACAGAGAGGAGAACAGAGAGTGGAGAACAGAGTGGAGAACAGAGAGGAGAACAGCAGGAGAACAGACAGGAGAACAGACAGGAGAACAGACAGGAGAACAGGCAGGAGAACAGGCAGGAGAACAGACAGGAGAACAGACAGGAGAACAGGAAGAACAGGCAGGAGAACCGGCAGGAGAACAGACAGGAGAACAGACAGGAGAACAGAGAGGAGAACAGAGAGGAGAACAGACAGGAGAACATAGAGGAGAACAGACAGGAGAACAGACAGGAGAACAGAGAGAACAGGCAGGAGAACAGGCAGGAGAACAGACAGGAGAACAGAGAGAACAGGCAGGATAACAGGCAGGAGAACAGAGAGAACAGGCAGGATAACAGGCAGGAGAACAGAGAGAACAGGCAGGAGAACAGGCAGGAGAACAGGCAGGAGAACAGGCAGTTCTACCCCCCAGCAGGCAGAGGGGGAGGACAGGGTTAGGTTAGCTTTTCTACCTCCATGTCTTTGCTGCCGTAAGGCTCAAAGTCGTCCGAGTAGCGCTTCTCCGGGGTGGCTCTCACACAGGCTCCGTCCTCGGTGCGGATCCTGACTGGGGCCTGCGGGACCCCCAGACCCCCCGTCAGACCCCCCCTGTAGCCCCGTCAGACCCCCCGTCACACCCCCCTCCCCTCAGTGGAGTCCAAAGGCTCGCCGCAGTTTAGATACGGAATACGTTTAAACATTTAAATCATCAAGCAACCTTGACTGCAATGCACCCATTATCCTACAGGTCATGTGACCAAAGCTCGATTTCAAAATCAAATGACCCGAAGATCTGAAAATAAATAGAGAAATAAGTAGATAAAGATATCTAAGCATGAAACTAATCCACAGGAGTCAATGCAGTAACGCAAAGCAGCAGCAGCAGCAGCAGCAGCAGTCCCTACCTGCACCCATTCCCTTCTCTGGACCTTCCCAGGGGCCGTCTGGCTCCGTTGGGGGCCCGTCTGGCTCCGTTGGGGGCCCGTCTGGCTCCGTTGGGGGCCCGTGGGCCCGCTAAGAACCAGGCTGTCCTGACTGCCTCTCAGACCATCTGCAGACGAGTCCCGGAGACACAAGGCCCAAGAGAAGAGAAAACACACAGAGTCACAACCCCAGAAGGACCAAAGGCCTTCAGGTAATCCTGAAGGTCACTCGTCCATCAGCGATGGGAGACCGTACCATGCCGGCTGGAAGATAGGGGGGGGTGGCTCTGTGGTGCCCAGTGCGTGTGCCCCCAGCCCTTCGTGGGGGTCTGGGTAGTCTCTTATGGAACACTGCAGCTGTTGTGAGCGCTGCTGCGTTCAGGGTGCGTACCGGCAGTGTGAGTGGCCCTCCTGGCGGTGGGGGGGGCGGACGGAGGCAGGTTGGGGGGCTTCCTGGGCGTGTGGCCCCCGGCCCCGGCGTTGGCCCCATTGAGGTAGAGGGAGAAGCCCTGCTCCAGCCGCTCCAGCTCTATTTGCCCACGGCCTTTGGTCCGGAGCCGCTTGAGCACTCTAGGAGAACCAGGAAGGTCATGAATGAATGAATGAATGAATGAATGAATGAATGAATGAATGACGAGGGTTAATAACGCACATAAAATACCAACTTACTAACCCTCAGCCTATCCCTGATCCCTGCCAAGATTCAACTTCGGAGACATTGGAGTACAAAATAATACAAATACAACGAGAATACTTAAGGTAAAGCATGTTTACCAATGTTTACCCATGTTTAACATCTTTACCCATGTAAACCCAGCTGTAGCCAACAGCTCCCTTTCTTTCTGACCACAGAGCCGCTGTATGCAGGTTGAGAGCCTCTCCTGTGAAACGGAACCTCTCCACCAGCAACACACCTCACCTGTTTTTGTGCTGAAGGCCAATTAAATATTCATCCAGAGTCTCTTCCACAGCAAAGCCGAGCTTCACTCCCGGACACCTCTGGTGTTCCTTCACATTAAACAGCAGTATTACAAACACACACACATACACACACTAAGATGAGAAGGATAATTGATGAGAATAGAAAAGAGACAGACAATCTGACAAAACCTAACAGACTCATTGTACCTCGATCAGTCTCAATAAGCCACTCTAGGAAGTATCGATAAGAGGCTCTAGGCGGTCTCATAAGAGGCTTTAGGCAGTCTCATAAGAGGCTCTAGGCGGTCTCATAAGAGGCTTTAGGCGGTCTCATAAGAGGCTCTAGGCCAGTCATACTCAAGTAGCGGCCCGCGGGCCTTTTGTGGCCCGCGGGGTGTCTATTAATGGCCCTCGAGCTGTTTTGAAAAGTTTTTTTAATTATAAAAAAATAAAATAAATTGTGCTGGGCGCTCTTATTTTGAAACCGCGCGCCGCAATCTCAATACGAGGCTGGGGGTTGCAACGATAAACAGATAGCACTCCAGCCCACAGACCACTCCAGCCCTCCCAAACTCGAGGCAGACAGTCCATCTCAGCAGCAGTCAAGGCCGATTTAGGGTCGTTTTAGACGCAGAGACGTAAGCACGTAATTTACACAAGGGACTTGTTTTAGACAAGTTTTGATTTACGGTTCCTTTAAGGTTCCTTAAGGATTGCGCGTGTTGCAATGGGATTCTCCGCCAGAACAGTAGGGGGAGCAACGAACGAATCTGTGGGCGTGGAAGTGGAAATCGCTGGCTTGTTTATATTTATAATTATCATAATTCGTTCTTGTGTTTTCTTCTTCTCCTTCTTCAAAATTCTTCATTCGCTTCTGTCACGGCCTTTTAAAAATGGCGCTATTATGCTGTAAAACCGGAAATGTGAGACTCCTGAAAGGATGTGGTTAGCTGGCCAATCACAGTCTTTGCGAGCTGCGTAGGGCCGTAGTGTTTTAGTCGCATAGTCAGGAATTTTGGCCGACGCACTTAAGCACGTAAGGGGGGATATTTTACCGCGCAAGGGGGGGTTATGTATCTTACGTGCTTACGCGTTACGTCTAAAACAGAGCATATATCGGCCTCAGTCACACGTATACCGACCGGCCCCTTGAGTCACTGAAAAATTTTTTTGTGGCCCCTCATCATTTCTACTTGAGTACCCCTGCTCTAGGCGGTCTCATAAGAGGCTTTAGGCGGTCTCGATATGAGGCTTTAGGCGGTCTCGATACGAGGCTCTAGGCGGTCTCATAAGAGGCTCTAAGCGGTCTCGATACGAGGCTCTAGGCCAGTGAACCCCAATTAGCGGCCCGCGAGAGCCAAATGTCCGGCCCGCGTGGACCCAGCGCATGCACATGTTGTCTCCAAAAAAAAAAAAAAAAAACTTTTTTTTTTTTTTTCTTTGCGCGACCTGCTATATTTTCCCCTCAGCCCACACCATCCACTTGAACGTTGACTTTACTGCGTGCATACGTAACGACGTGCTTCGTGCGTTTTCACCTTCACTAGCGTCACACGCCAGAGAGTAGCCGCCGCATGCTGTCACTTTCCCACTATCCGTCTGTCATCCCAGGTTATTACAACTTTGTCAAAAATCTACGGATTGAAAATTGATGAAAGAAACATGCCATTTGCCAAGAAAAGGAAGGTCAACCAGGAGAACCGCCAGTTTAAAACTGAATGGACCGATAAGTATTGCTTTTCTTTACCGGACCATGCCAACGCAAAGCCAAAAGATTGCAAGCATGTTGACATCATACAAGCGGTCAGTTTTAACCATATGCAAAACGGCATCGGCACAAGAGAGCACAACAGCTGCTTCATTGCATGTTTCCTGACGGCGAGTGGACTGCAGAGGCCAAAAGGCTTGTGCCATCCACAGATTAGGCAGCTTAGTTAATACTCAGGGTATTAAGTTTGTGACAATGTAAGTGCCTGTTACTTTGTTTCCTTTATTTTTATGGGTAGATCAAGCAGAGCTGTGGTCGTGGTACAGAGGGAAGTCATGCACGGGGTGTATGCTCAGATACTCAGGCAAAATAAACAAACTCTACACGACTGCTCCTGGGTATCTGAGTGTATGTTTTGTGTATGACTTTTTTCTGTGTTGTGATTGCAGCTCTGTTTGATTTATTTGCATAACTGTATATGTTGTTTAGCCTGTAGTAATTTATTTACTATGCTTCATAGAAATAAAGGTGTTTTTATTTTACTGTTGTTTTATAGAAACTGAAAGACATTACCGAGTATTTAAATAAACAAGGCTGAACATAATAGTCTTAAGCAAGCTACGTCTCCTCGTCCTCCTCATTCCTTGCATTCTCATCGATGCACCATTCCTGGATGCTATTTAAACCTAATTGATCTAGCCCTCCTGCATTATCGCTAAAACAGTAATTATAATTAAAGCTACATTTGCACATAAGAATGGCGAATTAGAAAAATTAAACGAAATTTCGGCCCTTGGCCCACTGCCCCATAAGAGGCTTGAGGCTTTGCAGGCTCCGTATGAGAAGGTCCAGCAGATGTGTAGTGCTTTGGTTACCTTACTCTCATGTATTGTGCTGGATGGATGCTATTAATCAACCATGTAACCGCATACACAGCAGCCATCAGTGAACAGGGGAAGTCTTGGCCATAATGTGTTCAGCCAGGATTGTGTTACATGCAACATTGATTATTCAAGCAAAGATAGGCATGTCTGTAATACAGAAGGACTCTCTGTAACACAAGCAATGACGGACGGCATGCAGAAGACAAAGGGAATGACAGATGTCTTACTCAGTGTGACAGGCTACAACACCTGAGCCAAAAGAAGAAGGTTTAAAGAAGAGCAGAGTGGACATTACTTCATACAGAAGGGAGAGAGAATAGACCCATTCAAAATATATTGGAAGCATCATTTGATAATGCCTCATATAAAGTAATGTGCCAAGTAATTTTTTTTTCCTGTTTGCCCACTTGCATTTTCAAACGTAATACAAAATGTATTTAGAAAAACATTGCCGGCCTACCTCGCTATCCATAGTAGGGTTGGGGTTAGATGATGTTCAGGGACCCATCATCCAGAGTGAGCCACCGTTCTTCAGGGTTGTGTTATGGATGGATGATGCTTACCGTTCTTCAGTTTCGGTCATTATTCCTGACCATTTCCCCCTGGGGATCAATAAAGTATTCATCTATCTATCTTAGGAGAAGTGATTTGTTATATAACGCAGCCCATGGCATCTTCCATCATTTGAAGACACGTATGAGCTTTTACTCCCTCATAAATCTAATAATGAAACGTTTAAAAGGGTATCAATTTTTAACTTCATTTTTATCTCTTAATTATACAAATGTTGAGGTCGTCAGATCCATCAATGAATTCAATTTTTGGGGAGGGCTAAGATAGACCATTGCCCTTTCGTTTTAATTGACCCAAATGATGTAGAAAATGCACATAAATAATCGCACCTACAGCTGTTACATAATGTGAACCTGCCATCATTTAATAATCATCTAACACCGAAGGCTAGTTCAATAGCATCTAGGCAGGCAAGTAAGCTAACGTGCTAACAAGAGCTATAATGAACTCTGGCAGATAAAGTAATTGTGGAATACAGTAAAAGTTTGACAACTAGACTGGATGACCAACTCCCACAATACTTACATTATGCGAAGTATTTTTTTTAATTATTATTCGTTATTTTCGTGTCGTTCTGGAGAATGTAATTTAATTTGCACCGTGTTGTTGTTAGCGTTGGTTGGTTACCAGGCAAGCCATCTGCCAATAGCGAGCCGAAGCCGGACCAGACACGCCCCTTGCTCCTGACACGCCCCCTGCTCTGCTCGCAACCCAAACAACTGCTGATCTACAACGGAGAGAAATGCTTTAGAGAGGCAGGGTTCATCTAACCATAATGCTTTAGAGGTATTAAGCGATAATATTAAGGAGGCAAGAGTCACAGGTCTTCAGTTTGGGTGCGACATGCAAAGACAGCAGAAATTCCATGGTCCGCTTTTAAAAGTTGAACACTGTTTTATTCATTATAAACCAATGCATTTGATATAAAAAGGACAAAGGGGTCTGAATCAAAACCACTGTAAAGTGGTTATAAGGTAATAAAGTAATGGGTATCCATTACCATACTGGACCTAGTTAGACTCATGGTAAGTCAAACAACCTGGTTAACAATCACTTCCAAAACACCCTAGGCTGTTTAAGTTTATACACTTTAGAGTTCAGCTGACATCACTCTTTGCAAAGCATTACATATACGGTGACTTATCAGGCCATTCGTTTTGGTGCATTAATTTATTACAACCAACACTGACGAGTCAACGCATTCCTCAAGTGCCACAATACTAGCTAGCAGTTGAAGATGCTACAAGAAAATCCAAGATGAGGTCAAAGGGGAGGTTGACCCAAATGTCCTTATCCTAACCTAACCCTGCTGCAAGATTCCTATTTCAAGAAATGACAAACCTAGCATGAATTGTTCTGATGTTCCAAGAAATAAAATAAGGCAGCTCATGAAAATAAAGCCAGAATTCCTGCACGTTTTAATAATAGTACACCTTTTCCGCAACCTGGCAATCAGTGAGCATCAAAAGGTGTGCTTCAGAGGTGGAACTGGTACATGGCTTTAGTCACGGCTGGGACCCTGCCTTTCTCAGCACTAAACGTCTGCAGCATTCACCGATACAGATTGGGGGACGAGGTTGGGGCGTTTTAAAATAAATTCTCTAGGGCAAAATCCTTAATCAATGACTAAAACGTGCAAATGACATCATCCTAAAAATAATTTTCTCATGATGAAATGTGGGACATTAGTTTATGCCTCGGTAGTGCAAGCAGACCGCGACCCGCCAGGTAGCACCCGCCAGGTAGCACTAGGCACTAGGTAGGTAGTACTACAGGTAGTACCTACTAGGTAGCACTAGGTACTACCTAGTGCCTTCTGTCAATGTTACAATAAGGTTGGTGACCTCCTTTAACCGACCCTGACCCCCGGAGGATAAAGTCTTGATGTGAAAGCGTATTGTAACGGCGGAGAGTATCCACTGTCCCTTCTTGACCCTTGCTTGGCCCTTAATAACCAGTCATCAGTTCAAAGAGCCCAGCTGTTAATGAAAGGCTTGCCTCCTGCATGTTTTGTTTCCTGCGTTGCTCATATCTGTGTTTATTATTATTGTAATGGATGAATTAGTTATGATTAAAATGCACCTCAGGTCCCAATTACTTAAAACACATGAAAGGAAAATTAAATCAAAAAAAGGTCAAATAAGTTAATAGAATTGCTCAAAATATAACCGTTCATAAAGCCCTTTCAATAACCCAAAACAAATAAGGTTACAACGGGAATCCCGTGGAGAAATGAATAGCCATAAGTGTAATACTAATATTCATCCAATGATGGACAGATCCCCGTCAGTGCCCTCCCAAGGTCTGGGAGCCGCCGCCCCCCTCTGTCCGAGCTCTTGGTCTCAGCCCCCCCCCAGCCGCCCTGCTGCCCCTCCCTCCGGCGCCTCTCCGTCTCCCACTCCACGAAGGTGTCGAAGAGGCTGGGCCAGGCTTCATCCTCGCTGTAGTTGCTCAGGTCGGACCCGACGGCCTGCGTGAAGTTGAGGAACATGTTCCATGTGTCCCGCGAGATGCCCCGCACGCCCGAAGGGTTCTCCGCCAGGAAGTCCAGCCAGCGCTCGAGGATGCTGGGCGTGTCCTGCGTGAACACCAGCCGCCACAGGGCGATGGCGATGTCGCGCTGCAGCGAGCGCTGGCCGTCCTCGGCGTCCAGGCCGAACTGGAAGGTGAAGCGGTACAGGTCCTTGAAGCTCTCCTCCCCCTCGCCTCCAGCAGCATGCAGGGGAAGCGGGAGCAGATGCCCTCCAGGGCTGTCCGCCTGGATGGCCTTGCAGCCGTCCACAAACTCCTTCCTGGAGGCCGGAGGGGACAAAGCAGACGTCAGAGAGATGCTGAGCGGGTCAGGGTTAGGGTCAGGGTCAAGGTCAGCGTCTGGTGAACAGGCCAGAGGTCAAGGGTCAGGGTCTGTGGTGACCGGACCTGAGGTCAATGGTCAGGGTTAGACCATGACCCGGACCAGAGGTCAAGGGTCATGGTTAGGGTCTGTGGTGAACAGACCAGAGGTCAAGGGTCAGGGTTAGACCATGACCTGGACAGAGGTTCAGGGCTGGTTCTCCGAGAAGCCAATGAGAGCCAAGAGTCTCCAGAAGCTCCCTCATTGAAACTAGGGTTATGGTTAGGGTAACTCTAACCCTAACGATACACGTATTGGTACCGAACCGTCACGGTACAGGGACTTCAGGACGGTTACAGAGGTGGAGCGCGGTGCATAAATGTGGCGTACATAGCGTTAATATGGCGAATGTAAAGGCTTGTTTTGCGATGCGGAATTTTAACTTGAAGTCGGAGTTCCCCCCGGACCATTTAGCCAAAGTATACTACTCCGGCTCCATAATCCGACTCCGTAACTACGGACAACATCAGCAGCTCTCCGTCGGGATGTTGAATACAAACCATGTAAGCAGTGTTGTAAATAAACTTCCAAAGCTTTTCAAATCTTATTTGGTGTTTTATTGGTCCTTAAGGTGCAAAGTCAACAATGTGTAAAGTAATTAAGGTGAAAACTAAAACCGGAGGAGAGATGACCAATCACAGCCCTTGCTGTCTCCGTTGCGTCGACCAATAGGCGACGGAGAGTTAAAAAATATTGGATGCGCACCTAAGCTACGGAGAGGGACTCCGACAGGCCCTCCGGCTATGGAGAGGGCTCACCGTGTCTACGTACAGCACTTTAACATGCACACGCATTTGAAAAGGCACCATCCAGGTGTTACTAGCACCGTTGCTTTAAAAAAAATAACGAGCTGTGCTAACCCAGCTCACGACACTATTTCAACGACCCCCCGTCTTGGAATTCAGAAATGCAATGCCATAACCAAGTTTTATTGGTGTTCTCATTGCTGCTGATCTATGGGCCATTCTCCATTGTTGACAAACAAGCAGTTTTTAAAGTTTTCCCCTCAACTATGAACCGTACCGTCCTGTACCGTGACTTTCAAACCGAGATACGTACCGAACCGTGACTTTTGTGTACCGCTGCACTCCTAATTGAAACCATTTACAACTATATCAGACGCAGCTTCAAATGAGTCAACGAATTACAGCCATTACTCGTTGACACATTAATTAGCAAAGCTAGCAAGGATATTTTTGATCAAGTTAATGAAAGAAGCCATACATCCTGTACAGAGCCCTAAATAGAGCAGCTTCAGGGCCCACCACTTTGAACGGTTTCTTCCTAGAGGAGGTCCGAGCAACGGTTGACAAGGGAGGATTTGTTGGGGCTGTGATTTTAGACCTTCGTAAAGTCGGAAAAATAATCGATTCTTCGATGCATCGCGATTCTCGCTAGAACGATTCTGTCTCGATGCAGATAAATTAATAATCAGAATTTAAAAAAAAGAAAAAAAATTGCATTTTTTTTCAGAGGGATAATTTTTGTAATTTTAAAATCATTGAATTTATCTTCAGTGTGTATTGGCCAATCTGATTTGTCTTGACAAAATTGCGATACAGCCTACGCATAGAATGCCGGCAAACTCACAGCCAGACACAAGAACTCCATCTAATTCAAGAGCAGCTTTTCCTTTAATGACATAGAAAAGAAAGATTAGAAAGAAAATAAAACTGAAACCGATTTTTTGCATGCTTCCATATTGTGTTATAATGCAAGCTGCATTGATTATTGCATTGTTCATACAAAGTCACATTTGTGACAAAAGCTTTCTCTCTTATGAAATATTAGATAAGTTAATTCATCTGTTGATGTCTTTAATGATCATCACAAAAGTAGGAAGTGATTAGTAAACTCTGAGTAGCAAACCCATATATACAGGTGCTGGTCAAATTATTAGAATATCATGAAAAAGTTGATTTATTTCAGTAATTATATTCAGAACGTGAAACTTACATATTATATCAATTCATTACACACAGAGTGATATATTTGAAAATGTTTATTTCTTTTAATTTGGATGATTAGTACTGACAATTACTGAAAATCCCAAATTCAGTATCTCAGAAAATTAGAATATTAGTTACGACTAGTACAAAAAAAAATCATTTTTAGAAATGTGGGCCAACTGAAAAGTATGAACATGGAAAGTTTCAGCATGTATGGCAATCAATACTTAGTTGCAGCTCCTTTTGCCTGAATTGCTGCAGCAATACGGCGTGGCATGGAGTCGACCAGTCTGTTGCACTCCTCAGGTGTTATGAGAGCCCAGGTTGCTTTAATAGTGGCCTTCAGCTCTTCAGCATTGTTGGGTCTGGCATCTCGCATCTTCCGCTTCACAATACCCCATAAGTTTTCTATGGGGTTAAGGTCAGGTGAGTTTGCAGGCCAATCAAGAAGAGGGATACCATGGTCCTTAAACCAGGTACTGTTAGATTTGGCACTGTGTGCAGGTGCCAAGTCATGTTGGAAAATGAAATCGTCACCTCCATAAAGTTGGTCCGCGGCAGGCAGCATAAAGTGTTCTAAAACTTCCTGGTAGACTGCTGCATCGACCCTTGACCTCAGGAAACACAGTGGACCAACAGCAGCAGATGACATGGCACCCCCAGACCATTACTGACTGTGGAAATTTTAACACTGGAACTTCAGGCAACGTGGATTCTGTGCCTCTCCTGTCTTCCTCCAGACTCTGGGACCTTGATTTCCAAAGGAGATACAAAATTTACTTTCATCTGAAAACATAACTTTGGACCACTCAGCAGCAGTCCAGTCCTTTTTGTCTTGAGCCCAGGCGAGACGCTTTTGACGTTGTCTCTTATTCAAGAGTGGGCTTTACACGAGGAATGCGACAGCTGAAGCCCATATCTTGCATACAGTCGGTGTGTGGTGCTTCTTGAAGCACTGACTCCAGCTACAGTCCACTCTTTGTGGATCTCCCCCCACATTTTTGAATCGGTTTTGTTTGACAATCCTCTCCAGGGCGCGTTTATCCCTCTTGCTTGTACACTCTTTTCTACCGCATCTTTTTCTTCCCTTCGCCTCTCTATTAATGTGCTTGGACACAGAGCTCTGGGAACATCCAACCTCTTTGGCAATGACCTTTTGTGTCTTGCCCTCCTTCTTTAAAAGTATCAATGGTCATCTTTTGGACAGTTGTCAAGTCAGCAGTTCTTCCCCATAGATTGTGTGTCATACAGAATCAAAACGAGAGACCATTTAAAGGCTTTTCCAGGTGTTTTGAGTTAGTTAGCTAATTAGAATGTGGCACCAGGTGTCTTCAATATCTGACCTTTTCACCATATTCTAATTTTCTGAGATGTTGAATTTAGGGTTTTCATTGGTTGTCAGCTATAATCATCTTCTTTTTGGCAAAAAACACTTATAATGTATCAGTCTGTTTGGAATGAATGTATACATTCTACAGGTTTGACTTTCTAAATGGAATTAATGAAATAAATCAACTTTTTCATGATATTCTAATAATATGACCAGCACCTGTATATATATATATATTTTTGAAAATCACGCATAGAAATGTACATAAAAAAAATTGTTGCATCGAGAGGCATCGATAATCGCTTCGTTGACCTCATAATCGGAATCGAATCGTGAGGTGCCAAGAGATTCCCACTCCTAGTGGAAACAGGTCAAAATAGTTGTATTGTGCAACAATTTAAGTATCTGGGCATTATTAATGATTCTCATCTTTCTTTTAAAGCACACATTAAGAAAGTGTGCAACAGGGTCAAGTTTAGCCTAGCCGATTTTAATATATATATTGCATGTAATATATTAGAAATGCACAACCTGCAACGCGCGAATCGCATTCCGCACCCGACCAGAATAGCTATAAAGTGATATCGACGCCCGACCCGCACCCGAAGGAAAATTAGATACATTAGATGGAACACCGGGGAATAAACTATGTGGTGTTTGGCGTGGTGCTATTAGATTGCTGTGCAAAAAAGCACATCATCCACTGTTGACCGTTTTAGTTGGCTCCACCACTCCTGAATAACATATCCAGCACCAGAGAAGTCTCGCTCACATTCGCAAAACCCGCGACCGACCTGCGCTGTTCAGGTGCAGACCCGACCCGCACCCGTGTTCGACATAGTACATCATTTTTCACCCGTCTTATCCAAATTGTGCGGGTACCCGAACACGTGCAGGGCTCTGCTTCAGGTGCCATAAAGGGCTTTTCACACGGGAGGCGTTTGTCGCGCCTGATAATGCATTCTCAATGGATAGGGCGAGCGGGCAGAGACGAGGCGCAGCGTCCTGTCAAGGGGCACGACAAGCGGGCGCACTCCCGTGAAACCGTGGAACAGCACATTGTTTCTGCATCTATTATCAATATATTTATTAGTAATACAGTGAAAATTTGTAGAAATGTGAATATTTGGATGGCATGTTGATTTACAGTGTGTCCCCCTAAAATTTCTGGTTGCGCCCCTAAAGTTTTCAGTTAGGGGCCACAGTGCTCCTAGTGAAAGCCCTCTCGAGCCCTGGTCAGAGGCGATGCATCTGCTTGATGTGACAGTCATTGTTGCCGCCGCTCCATCTCTGCTACCTGCATGCATGGTGTCTTGTATGTACTTTCAATGTGACCTCTGTGGCTTCTTTTCCCTCGTCTCCGGTGTATAGTTTTTTTTGCTTGAACTGCCTTGACGTCTCTCCCATCATCTGTGTTTGTTTGTTCTTGCTCCAATTGTGTGAAATATGTTTGCTTGTCTTTTTCCCCTTCTGCTTTGGCCTGCTGTAATTATAAATGTAATGTATTTTATTCTTATGTATTTTACTGACTAAAGCTGGAAATTAGCCAAATAGGCTAAAGCTTCTCCTTTTACTGTACAGTTAATCAAAGGGGATTGTCCATAGAACTATAAACAAATAAACTAAACTAAGCCATTGCAACATTACCGGGCCTTCTTCAGCTCTTCAAAGCCATTGGTCAGGCTTCACTCTGAGTGGATGCTGGGTGACCTTCCTACTCCCTCAACACCATGTGCTGAGTCAGTACCATGGAGTTGGTGACCTTGATCCCAGCTCAACCCCATTGTGAGCCTTGAAATGGGCCTTGTTACGATTCAGAACTGGAGTACATCATTGTGTCCAAGTGGAGAAGTGAAACCTTAGTGACTGGTCTGGGATAATTATGTCATAACCTCTCAAGTCAGACTGAAACTCTTCACAGATCTTTGGCCTTTCCCATTCTCCTGGCAATTTTGGCAGCTGAACCACAACAACAGTGCAGGCTGTCGGTGCAAACAGCTTGAGTAAGCAAGCATCAAACAACAATGAAACATTTTTCTGACTGGGGGGACGGCTGTTGTTTCCAATTGTTGGATGGAAAAGTGCTGAGTTAAAGATCCCAGGCGAGAGGGAGGGAGAGGGAGGGGGAGGAGGGGACAGGGGAGCAAGCCAACAGACAACTCTATTCAGCGAGCCCTCACTGCAGTTTCAGAGCCTACAGATCCATGTCCTATGGGACTCCTAGTTGGAAAGAGTGGCTGAATATGGTGGACTTCCTTCCTTCGCCATGTAGGCCGTTGCATCATTTGGCCAGAGGTGATTAATCACCCAGTGCAGCATTTACCCTCCAAGATCAATATCAGTAACAGAAGCCCCGCCCCCTCTGGCCATTCTGGCGTCTCGGACCACGGCACAGCGAGCGCAGAGGAGTCACACAGAGTGACTCCACCACAGCTTCTGACTCGCTTACACCTAAACTCACCTTGTAAACTTGCACATGGTGGCCGCCTGGAACTTCCAGGCGATGACGAGGACGCGGAACTCGGCGGGGTCCACGCGCAGGTCGTTGCAGAAGCGCTCCATGCCCTCCTCCAGGATGGCGTCGTCCTGCTGGTCCTTGTAGCCGCAGAAGAGCTGCTCGATGCGCGCCAGCGAGAGGCCGTCTCGGTCCGCCGCCGGCTCCTCCCGGTGAGGGTCCCGGGTCACCGACGGGACCACGGCTGTCTCCAGGGACACGTCCGGGGCCTTTGTGCCATTGGACAGCTCGCCGGAGCTTTTGCTGCACAAGGCGCTGGTCTCCTCCTTGTGCCCGCCGCCGCAGCTGCTGCTGCTCTTCTTGTGGTGAGCTTTGGAGCCGCCCTCCTTGTCTCCGCTCTTGCTGCCCAGGGAGGAGGTCGGGTTCTTGCACTTGGTGACACACTGGCCCATGTCTCCCACTCTGCGTCAGGCGCCGTCTGCGACCCCTGGACGCCTCTGCTCTGGCCAGGCGAGATGTCTCCACATAGCCCTGTGGCCCTGGGGCAGAGCGGGGGGGTGATCCCTGGAGGGCAGCAAGAGGGCCGCTTTAGTACTGGTGATGGGGTAGTGGTGGTCAGCAAGCCTAGTGTAAATAAACTATGAGAGTCAAGACGTCTGTAGGACCTCTTAATACACAACTTTAGATTGTTAACAGAACCATTTTCGACCAAGCGAATACATCTAAGAGGGTAGTGTCATGTGACTAAGTCCCCAGATAGGATTTACAACACATTTTCCTCTGCTCTAGGCTGCCTATGTTAGCAAATAGGATAATTAGCTAATGCAATCATATTTTTAATTAATATCCAACATATCATTCACATAATTGAATATTTTAGGGAAGATGCTCATGTGGCTTGTGACTCACCGTCCTCAGACAAGGCAGGCCACTATGAAGGGACGGGTCATCTTATCCTGATGCATTGTGCTGACCTTGACATCTGCTGAAAGTTGCACATTATCTTGTCATCATAAGCACAACATGTAAGCAGCTCTCTCCCAAATCTGCACACCGATTTTTGTCAACTAACTAATTTGAGATCCACAAGTGGTTTAGGCTTTTCAAATCACAGTTTTCGCACACCTTAGAAAGTGTTTACAGGGGTTATCATGGAGGTGTATTGTGTACTAAGAACATAAACATTATGAACTGTATAATCCATGTATAACAACAAAGTAAACCAATGGTTGCCTTTCTCCCTTCAAAATGCATCAAAAACCGTCGGTTTTAAGTCCTATTTATCCAATATCAATTTTAATAACTATAAAGAGACAAGTACTTTAATAACTGTGAACCCTCCCCGTCATAGAAGTCAGTGCATGTTCAGACACATTACTCGTGACTGCTGGATCAAAACTGAAAGACGAGTATACTTTTTAACCGTTTGGACACCTCTGAGTTAACGTACAAAGTTGAATTATGCTTCCATCTCCCACTAGATACAATACTGTTAACGAAAACGAACATTGCATAGGAATTGTAACTACAAACATCTCCAAGGAGTATCACATATACAATAATCCCAGATAGCACTTAAAGGCATTACTTAAACCACTTATTTCCAAAGTGGTCCTCGATGGAATGAAGCTGATGTCGAACATGTAAGCCCCGTAGAAACAGGACTTTAACAGTCAGGGTTCAACAACAAGGACGGAGTCAGCTAGCTTTGCAAGGAATAAAACACAATAAAAACTCAAATTGATAAACACGAATGTCCCAAGAAGGTATCTGGATCATCCATGATTTTAAATGACGTTTCAACAGATGTGACACAATATAGCTCTCTATAGAGCAAACTATATAGACAGCTCTCTACATGGCTAGTTATATAGAGAGCTATCTATATAGCTAGCTATATAGACAGCTCTATATATAGCTAGTTATACAACTATATAGTTATATAGATAAATAACCATCTAAATAGGTATCGAGCTATATATATAGCTATATAGATAGCTTTACAGATATGTTGATAGCTAATATAAGCTATACAGAGAGCCAAGTAGAAAGCTATATAGGAACTATATAGAGAGCTATATATAATACATAAAGACGCTATATATTATAAATAAAGAATCTAGATATAAGCTATATAGAAGCTATAAAGAAGCTATACAGAAGCTATAGAAAGGGACTGGCCCTGTGGCGTCGCCATAGCTAGCTCGGCTAGTTAGCTTCTTGGAGTAAGTAAAGAAACACCACGGAGACACAACTCACCTGGACGACGTGATACTGGTTTACAGTCGCATCACAGAACCGCGATCCAACCCAGTGGTTTACAGGCCGACCGACCAGTGGAACCAGTCCGCTGGAACCAGCTCGTACTGGTCAGCTAGCTTGCAGCTAGCGCCCGGCTACCGACTTCATCACAATAAACACTTTGCTCCACTTTGGGGAAAGCCTTCGTTCTTTGGTGACGGTTGATCAATCGTTCTTTGGTGACTGTTGATCCTTTCTGGTTCAGATCTTTTTCTGGGCAAAGTTTGAAACGGGAGATCTGGTTCTGAGCAGGAGAGCGTCAGTTTCCTCTGAGTGAACATTAATGTGCATCACTTCCTCCTCCTCATCACATGGACGACCAGGGTCTGTTTATTCACACTAACTTACCCCAAATAACTAACCCTGACACACACTGACCAAATGTTGGGGATTCGACAGGGCGTGATGTTAGGGGTTGGCTGTTCCCAAATTTTAAATAATACAATTTAACTAAAGTCTCTTTTTTTTTACTGCGGTCAAGTCAGACGACACTTCGAGAACGACAGTAAAGCCAGCCGACCCAGTATTTTGCTGTACGTATATATACTAGCCATTACGGTAATAGCGTCTCAGAACTGGTTTAAAAAAAACATTTTTGAAACCAGTTTGGAGACGATATTACCGTAATGGCTAGTATATACACGTACAGCGGAAAACTGGGTCGGCTGGCTTTACCGTTGTTCTCGAGGTGTCTGCTGGCTTGACCGCAATTCTTTTTCTATCATCCATTTTATAACTTTTCCTGCTGCAATAGTGTCCCATTACCTGCATGGAAAATGACATTACGTTTTATTGATCTCCATCGATCACATGTAAAACAAAAAGTTATATCATACTATGATGCGCTCAGCAGGGACACGTCATTATCGGGCGACAAACCCGTCCTGTAAAGTTGTTGTTCCAACACATTCATGGTCCTTCAAACTTAACAGGTAGATGAAGAGCTGGAAACCCGAACTCTTTCCAAACTGATGTTCAAAATGATAAACACGAGCAGGATCGAAATAAATATTCTGACATGCTATCCGTAATATGACCTCAAGCTTAAAGGTTGGTAATGAAAAACCGTCGATGTAAGCTTTGTACCGGCATGAACGAGACTAATGCTAATTCATTTCATGTTTGGTCAACAATTCAGGACTGTTATTCCTGTTATGTCACTTGCAGGTCGTATTCAAGGATCCATACTTGTTCCAATGACTGCTGCTACTAGGAACAAGGTGCTGTCTCTTTATTCGAGGTTGTTTCGAATTGCCCGAAACTGGCAGGCCCAGTCAGGTGTTAAACAAGACACAGAGGCTGAGAGAAATTACATTGTCCTGGAAGCCCGCAGCTTATTCAGACAAAACCAAAAGGTATTCAAATTAATGTTTTTGTGATGGTGAAAATGCCTTGCCACTTGTTGTCCCCATATGGGAAATCTTCGTGACATTATCCTTTTTTTTTCTTAAGTTAACAGATCAAGAATCCGTCAAGAGGTGCATAGACGAGTGTGAAGCAAGGATAGAAATGGGTACGAAATCGAATGCTTTGGTTACTAGTCCAAGTACTTTTATGTTTCAATATGTCATAATGTCACATAAAGATGTCCTTCTTTTGACAGGTCTACACTACAGGAATCCATTTCCAAGAGCAGTAAGTACAAACATGTTCTGTATTCACAAAGACCACATTGCTGTCAGCTGACAATGTACCCTTTTTAAATCTATTCTAATTGCAGTCGTACCTCCCGCCGATGGGCCTGGCCACACAGAAGGGCAGGAGGCTGCTCGGGCAGCAACGTCTGCGGAGACAGGCCAAGCCAGTCTACCTGCAGTCACAGGACGACACCTGAGTCTCACCGGAGCCCGACGGCGGTCATGTTACAGAGGTCACATGCCATGGGTCAGGGGAAGACCACTTCTCCAGCCATTTAAAAATATAATATAAGCTCTGCTGCAGAGAGCAAAGGTTACTTAAGTGTTACGGTTAAAGCACAGGCTACACTCAAAGGAACTGCAAAATGTTTTCATTTGTGTTCTGTGACATTGTTTATCGTGTGTGTGTGTATATATCTTATCACCTTATTTATAGTAAAGCTGTCTATATTGTTATGTGAAAAGCATCACATTGTATTTGGCCATTTATTTATTTGTTTATAATAAAGAGATAAGAAAATACTAAATGTCCAATACTTAACTAAAAACCTAGCAGAGCTCCTAAAATAGTTGTTTGGTGCATTTTACCAGTTTCCAATCTTTAGCCCACGAGACCCTAGAAGCTGGCCATTAAACATTTCATTCATTAAAGTGTAGTCTAAAAGATGACAGCGATTCATCCCCCTGACCTCCCAGTAGGGTTAGGTTAGCCTCACTAATCACCCTGACCTCCCAGTAGGGTTAGGTTAGCCTAACTAATCACCCTGACTTCCCAGTAGGGTTAGGGTTAGGTTAGCCTCACTAATCACCCTGACCTCCCAGTAGGGTTAGGTTAGCCTCACTAATCACCCTGACCTCCCAGTAGGGTTAGGTTAGCCTCACTAATCACCCTGACCTCCCAGTAGGGTTAGGTTAGCCTCACTAATCACCCTGACCTCCCAGTAGGGTTAGGGTTAGGTTAGCCTCACTAATCACCCTGACCTCCCAGTAGGGTTAGGTTAGCCTCACTAATCACCCTGATCTCCCAGTAGGGTCACCCATTAGCATGGTGCAGTGAACCTGAGCCTCTTTTCATCAGCCACACTGAACTATAAAGAATAACTTTTACATCCTAACTTTAATCTGTACAGAGAAAATACATGTTTGCTTTGGAATGTAGTGTAGTAAAATAAAGAATTACAAATGAAGTACAAGGAGCTAAGACTTGTACTTAAGGTCATTTTCGTTAAAAATATTTTCTTCTCCAGTATATGTAGCAATCGACTACTCCATCGATATTGTAAACATGGATACATTTCCTCGGTCCTATGGCTCTCAGAACTCTTCCGTCCAATCCGAGATGGTTTTGCTCAGTCGTCCAGCTGGCAGAGGCAGGCCACCCCCCGGTTCACCCAGTGGTTCTGGGCCCGGTCCGACGGCAGCTCGATGGGCAGCACGTAGTTGGTGGAGTGGCCGGTGGTGGACAGGGTCCCGCGGCGTGCGCTGGTCTTGTACACGGGACACACGTAGACGTTCTCATGCTTGAACCCGGACATCTCCCCGGGCCGGAGCCAGATGACGGGCAGAGGGTCGAACAGGATCTTCGGGAGGGACTCTCCGATCACCATCAGGTGCCGGTCCCAGCAAGCCCCCTCCATGTAGAGCCCGCGTACGTAGGCCCCGTCGTCCGGCTTCTGGTCGGTGTTGGTCTCGTTTCGGGTCACCTGGAAACATTAAGCTTGTTGAACCTCTCCTCTTTGAAAATGATGGCTGGGTTTACGTGTGAAAGGGTTGAGAGTCGTGGCTTTTCCACACTTGCCTCAAATTCAAAGCCGACAAAGTCTATGGGGATGGTGTTCTTCCTGGCGTAGTTCTGCGCTACTCCGGTGAGGAAAGATTGGGTGAAGTAGAAGCCAGAGAGCCAGAAGACTGAAGGGGGGCCATCGGCTATCCAACCCTGCCAAACCCAAACGTACAGACTAACATTTAGGGGCCACTCACACTAGCTCATTTGCATACTAAAGTCTAGAAAGTTTGGCTAGTTTGACCAACGGCCATCCCGTATTCCAGCACAGAACAGCCCCTTGGCCACGGCACACTTGGGAGAGGTGTGCCGTGGCCAAAGTCCAGATGCTAATGAGATGACACGCGCACACGCGCGGATACGCAACGTGAGCTGGATGACGTAGTCCTTGCACGACCCTTCTTTCTTTATAGGTCCATGCCCTTCTTCCCCACAACTATCGTTTTAAAACAATGGCGGCAAGCGGTTCACGAGTGGGTTTACGTTGGTGCAATAGTGAAGTCGAGTTGTTTACTTGAAATTTGGGCCGACGACAGCATTCAGTCGCAGCTGGACACCACGCTTGTTGAGGACGTATTTATCGTATTATGACGTATGTATGAAGGAGCAATCGTGCCCAGGCTACGGCCTTTGGGAGCAGTGTGACCACGGGCCAGCGGGGGGAGTGGGGAGGGGGGAAATCGTGCTGAATCTTCCTGCAGCACGGAACAGGCAAACGGCCCTAGTGTGAGTGGCCCTTAAGACCTCCGCCGTCACATGCCACAAGGCTTATGCCGAACTCCTCCTATACAGAGGAGGATCAGGCCGTAGGCCTGCCTCTCGTTGAAACCCCTGACCTGTAGGAAGGCCAGCCTGGCCAGCAGGTCGGCCACATAGCTGCCCAGGGGCTTGAGGGACGGGTAGGACTTGGCGGCCCACGAGGCGGGCACCTTGCCCACCAGCATGCTGTTGAAGACCCCCTCCAGCTCCGCAGACATCACCACCTGCCCCTTCAGAGCCTTGCAGGTGTTGATCAGACTCTGACGCACCACCTGAGTCAGCCTGGAACCATCAGATGAGTCACAACAGTCTTATAACGATGAGCGTATTGAATAGAAAACTAAGTTATGGACCACAGATACAAATGAGCTATTCAGCTAACTCTGGTATAGAACCTGTTCTGTACATGGTCCCTGCCATCCCAAAAAGGTTCTGGGTTTGATCCCCAATCAGCACATTTGTACGTGGAAGCATCTCTGAGCAAGGCGCCTAAAGAGCAGATGTCTTAACCCTGGTGAACGGACCTGTTGAAGCGAATGAGCTCCTGCCTCAGCACCGTGTTCATCGACTCCTCGTACCGCACCGGGTACTTCTCCACCACCATCTGCATGTCAAAGTCCGCCGGCAGTTTGGACAGGATGTCCTCCGCCAGCTCGTCCACCAGCTCCTGGAGCATCAGAGACATCAGAGGTGATGGGGCAGGGCGAGACAAAAGGCTTAGTGAAGTCTGTGGTGAGCCAGGTGAGCCTGCTCACCTGGGGGGACTTGGCCCCGCCCCCAGACTGTCTGGGCAGAGTCAGCAGCACTCCATCCAGCAGCTGATTGGTCTCCTGGTTGTCCTTTGTGATGTCAGCGTTGCCATGAAGTCCGAACACACACGGGTCTGTGCTAATCGGCAGATTGCGAATGTAGTCGACATAAGTCTGAAAGAAAAAACAATGTGTGTAAGATAAAGAATATCTCAATGGTGTATCTCAGCCGTAGAAGTCGTGGCTGTCCATGCCGGGCTTTATGCCGGAGCAGCCTAGGGCGTCACCGGACAGTACCTGGTGCGGGCCGTGGGGCGGGACATGGTACAGCTCCCCCTCACACAGCCGGTGGCCTGGCTGTGTGATCACATCCCAGCTGTAGAAGATGGAGAGCAGGGACACCAGCAGGCGGCGGTCCTTGTCATCCGTCACTCTGCCTCCGTAGTTACACTCCCCTGAGACCGGGCCGAGCCGGGTGCAGGGACAAGTGTTACGCTGACGGTTTGATCAATATACGGTTACACTAACGGTTTGTACTGTATAGCGTTAGGCTAACGGTTTGTACTGTACAGCGTTAGGCTAACGGTTTGTACTGTATAGCGTTAGGCTAACGGTTTGTACTGTATAGCGTTAGGCTAACGGTTTGTACTGTACAGCGTTAGGCTAACGGTTTGTACTGTATAGCGTTAGGCTAACGGTTTGTACTGTATAGCGTTAGGATAACGGTTTGTACTGTATAGCGTTAGGCTAACGGTTTGTACTGTATAGCGTTAGGCTAGCGGTTTGTACTGCATAGCGTTAGGCTAACGGTTTGTACTGTATAGCGTTAGGCTAACGGTTTGTACTGTGTAGCGTTAGGCTAACGGTTTGTACTGTATAGCGTTAGGCTAACGGTTTGTACTGTATAGCGTTAGGCTAACGGTTTGTACTGTATAGCGTTAGGCTAACGGTTTGTACTGTATAGCGTTAGGCTAACGGTTTGTACTGTATAGCGTTAGGCTAACGGTTTGTACTGTGTAGCGTTAGGCTAAAGGTTGTTACTGTATAGCGTTAGGCTACCGGTTTGTACTGTATAGCGTTAGGCTAACGGTTTGTACTGTATAGCGTTAGATTAACGGTTTGTACTGTATAGCGTTAGGCTAACGGTTTGTACTGTATAGCGTTAGGCTAACGGTTTATACTGTATAGCTTTTATTGGTTGCTTTTCCGGTAAAGCTAACAAATATAATATCACAATTATAATTATCAACTTGTGCAGGACACTCATTCGCTTTCATCTATATCTCATAGGTAATTGATCCATTAATCACAGGATAAGGATCTAGGGTTGGATCGGTTAGATGGCTTAGTTAGTTGAGGAGCAGCGTCTACAGACGGTCTCTCACCCGTCAAGTAGGTGAGGGCCTCCAGAGGCACCTCCTCATACTCCTCCAGGAACATCTTGAGCTGCCTCATGCTTATCCTCAGGTCCGACTCGTTGAACTCGTAGGGGATGTTCCATCCTAAGGCCAAAACACGTCAACCATCAGTGCACACGCTAAGAGACAAACCTTACATTGGTCCATTTGGTCTTGGCAGGCTCAGCTGGCAGAGCAAGGCATTAACAACGCCAGGTTGAGGGTTTGACTTCCACTGGTGCTCAGTAGGCTAAGAACGCCTTTGCTCAAGGTACTGCCAGACGCCTTTGATGAAAGCGTCGACGCTATGACTTTCATTCAACCCTAACCCTAACCCTCACCCCAACCCCACCCTAACCCTAACCCTAACCCCAACCCCAACCCCAACCCTCACCCTAACCCTCACCCCACCCTAACCCTAACCCTAACCCCAACCCCAACCCTAACCCTCACCCCACCCTAACCCCACCCTAACCCTAACCCTAACCCCAACCCCAACCCTAACCCTCACCCTAACCCTCACCCCACCCTAACCCCACCCTAACCCTCACCCCACCCTAACCCCACCCTAACCCTCACCCCACCCTAACCCTAACCCTCACCCCACCCTAACCCCGCCCTAACCCCACCCTAACCCTAACCCTAACCTCACCCAGTGGTCCAAAGTTCCTCCTCTCCTGGACCAGAGCGTGGAAGAAGCTCAGACTGAAGAGCATCTTCTGCCAGACCTCCTGCTTCTGGGAGCCGCAGAAGAAGTCCGGGTCGCTGATGGGGTGGCTGGAATAGGAGCGCAGCAGGTTGGCTCTGAGGCCCTTCGGGGGCTCGTTGGTCATCTTCACGCCGTTCTGCAGGATGCTGACCGGGAACTTGTCAGATGGATAACTGGTGAGCCACAACCTGAGAGGAGAGATCATCTGATTCATTTTGGATTCATAACCCCTCCTTTCTGTCCTCACGGCTGGGTCTTCCTTTAGACATCATTAACAGGGTTAGGGTTAGCCATAACCCTAACCCTAATCCTAACCCATCATTAACACCTGCATACGAATCGCTTGGATCAAAGTCAACAAAGACTAAACAACAAATAGTAGGACCATTACTTGTTGCTTCTGTGTGTTGCTGTGTGTTGTGTTGCTGTGTGTTGCTGTGTGTTGTGTTGCTGTGTGTTGTGTTGCTGTGTGTGTTGTTGCTGTGTGTTGTGTTGCTGTGTGTTGCTGTGTGTTGTGTTGCTGTGTGTTGTGTTGCTGTGTGTTATGTTGCTGTGTGTTGCTGTGTGTTGTGTTGCTGTGTGTTGCTGTGTGTTGTGTTGCTGTGTGTTGCTGTGTGTTGTGTTGCTGTGTGTTGCTGTATGTTGCTGTGTGTTGTGTTGCTGTGTGTTGCTGTGTGTTGCTGTGTGTTGTGTTGCTGTGTGTTGTGTTGCTGTGTGTTGCTGTGTGTTGTGTTGCTGTGTGTTGCTGTGTGTTGTGTTGCTGTGTGTTGCTGTGTGTTGTGTTGCTGTGTGTTGCTGTGTGTTGTGTTGCTGTGTGTTGTGTTGCTGTGTGTTGCTGTGTGTTGTGTTGCTGTGTGTTGCTGTGTGTTGCTGTGTGTTGCTGTGTGTTGCTGTGTGTTGTGTTGCTGTGTGTTGCTGTGTGTTGTGTTGCTGCGTGTTGTGTTGCTGTGTGTTGCTGTGTGTTGTGTTGCTGTGTGTTGTGTTGCTGTGTGTTGTGTTGCTGTGTGTTGTGTTGCTGTGTGTTGCTGTGTGTTGCTGTGTGTTGTGTTGCTGTGTGTTGTGTTGCTGTGTGTTGTGTTGCTGTGTGTTGTGTTGCTGTGTGTTGTGTTGCTGTGTGTTGCTGTGTGTTGCTGTGTGTTGCTGTGTGTTGCTGTGTGTTGTGTTGCTGTGTGTTGTGTTGCTGTGTGTTGCTGTGTGTTGCTGTGTGTTGTGTTGCTGCGTGTTGTGTTGCTGTGTGTTGCTGTGTGTTGTGTTGCTGTGTGTTGTGTTGCTGTGTGTTGTGTTGCTGTGTGTTGCTGTGTGTTGCTGTGTGTTGCTGTGTGTTGCTGTGTGTTGTGTTGCTGTGTGTTGTGTTGCTGTGTGTTGCTGTGTGTTGCTGTGTGTTGCTGTGTGTTGTGTTTCCGTGCGTTGCTGTGTGTTGTGTTGCTGTGTGTTGTGTTGCTGTGTGTTGCTGTGTGTTGTGTTGCTGTGTGTTGCTGTGTGTTGTGTTGCTGTGTGTTGTGTTGCTGTGTGTTGTGTTGCTGTGTGTTGCTGTGTGTTGCTGTGTGTTGTGTTGCTGTGTGTTGTGTTGCTGTGTGTTGCTGTGTGTTGTGTTGCTGTGTGTTGTGTTGCTGTGTGTTGTGTTGCTGTGTGTTGTGTTACTGTGTGTTGCTGTGTGTTGTGTTGCTTTGTGTTGTGTTGCTGTGTGTTGTGTTACTGTGTGTTGCTGTGTGTTGTGTTGCTGTGTGTTGTGTTACTGTGTGTAGCTGTGTGTTGTGTTGCTGTGTGTTGTGTTGCTGTGTGTTGCTGTGTGTTGTGTTGCTGTGTGTTGCTGTGTGTTGCTGTGTGTTGTGTTGCTGTGTGTTGCTGTGTGTTGTGTTGCTGTGTGTTGTGTTGCTGTGTGTTGTGTTGCTGTGTGTTGTGTTGCTGTGTGTTGCTGTGTGTTGCTGTGTGTTGTGTTGCTGTGTGTTGTGTTGCTGTGTGTTGCTGTGTGTTGCTGTGTGTTGTGTTGCTGTGTGTTGTGTTGCTGTGTGTTGCTGTGTGTTGTGTTGCTGTGTGTTGTGTTGCTGTGTGTTGCTGTGTGTTGCTGTGTGTTGCATTGTTGTGTGTTGTGTTGCTGTGTGTTGCTGTGTGTTGCTGTGTGTTGTGTTGCTGTGTGTTGTGTTGCTGTGTGTTGTGTTGCTGTGTGTTGCTGTGTGTTGTGTTGCTGTGTGTTGTGTTGCTGTGTGTTGCTGTGTGTTGTGTTGCTGTGTGTTGTGTTGCTGTGTGTTGTGTTGCTGAGTGTTGCTGTGTGTTGCTGTGTGTTGTGTTGCTGTGTGTTGTGTTGCTGTGTGTTGCTGTGTGTTGCTGTGTGTTGTGTTGCTGTGTGTTGCTGTGTGTTGTGTTGCTGTGTGTTGTGTTGCTGTGTGTTGCTGTGTGTTGCTGTGTGTTGTGTTGCTGTGTGTTGTGTTGCTGTGTGTTGCTGTGTGTTGTGTTGCTGTGTGTTGTGTTGCTGTGTGTTGCTGTGTGTTGCTGTGTGTTGTGTTGCTGTGTGTTGCTGTGTGTTGTGTTGCTGTGTGTTGCTGTGTGTTGCTGTGTGTTGTGTTGCTGTGTGTTGTGTTGCTGTGTGTTGCTGTGTGTTGCTGTGTGTTGTGTTGCTGTGTGCTGTGTGTTGTGTTGCTGTGTGTTGTGTTGCTGTGTGTTGCTGTGTGTTGCTGTGTGTTGTGTTGTTGTGTGTTGCTGTGTGTTGCGTTGTGTTGCTGTGTGTTGCTGTGTGTTGTGTTGCTGTGTGCTGTGTTGCTGTGTGTTGTGTTGCTGTGTGTTGCTGTGTGTTGTGTTGCTGTGTGTTGTGTTGCTGTGTGCTGTGTTACTGTGTGTTGCTGTGTGTTGTGTTGCTTTGTGTTGTGTTGCTTTGTGTTGTGTTACTGTGTGTTGCTGTGTGTTGTGTTGCTGTGTGTTGTGTTACTGTGTGTTGCTGTGTGTTGTGTTGCTGTGTGATGCTGTGTGTTGTGTTGCTTTGTGTTGTGTTGCTGTGTGTTGTGTTACTGTGTGTTGCTGTGTGTTGTGTTGCTGTGTGTTGCTTTGTGTTGTGTTGCTGTGTGTTGTGTTGCTGTGTGTTGCTGTGTGTTGTGTTGCTGTGTGTTGTGTTACTGTGTGTCGCTGTGTGTTGTGTTGCTTTGTGTTGTGTTGCTGTGTGTTGTGTTACTGTGTGTTGCTGTGTGTTGTGTTGCTGTGTGTTGCTTTGTGTTGTGTTGCTGTGTGTTGTGTTGCTGTGTGTTGCTGTGTGTTGTGTTGCTGTGTGTTGTGTTGCTGTGTGTTGCTGTGTGTTGTGTTGCTGTGTGTTGCTTTGTGTTGTGTTGCTGTGTGTTGCTGTGTGTTGTGTTGCTGTGTAGTACAAACCGCTATACAGTACAAACCGTTAGCCTAACGCTGTACAGTACAAACCGTTAGCCTAACGCTATACAGTACAAACCGTTAGCCTAACGCTATACAGTACAAACCGTTAGCCTAACGCTGTACAGTACAAACCGTAAGCCTAACGCTATACAGTACAAACCGTTAGCCTAACGCTATGCAGTACAAACCGTTAGCCTAACGCTGTACAGTACAAACCGTTAGCCTAACGCTATACAGTACAAACCGTTAGTGTAACCGTATATTGATCAAACCGTCAGCGTAACACTTGTCCCTGCACCCGGCTCGGCCCGGTCTCAGGGGAGTGTAACTACGGAGGCAGAGTGACGGATGACAAGGACCGCCGCCTGCTGGTGTCCCTGCTCTCCATCTTCTACAGCTGGGATGTGATCACACAGCCAGGCCACCGGCTGTGTGAGGGGGAGCTGTACCATGTCCCGCCCCACGGCCCGCACCAGGTACTGTCCGGTGACGCCCTAGGCTGCTCCGGCATAAAGCCCGGCATGGACAGCCACGACTTCTACGGCTGAGATACACCATTGAGATATTCTTTATCTTACACACATTGTTTTTTCTTTCAGACTTATGTCGACTACATTCGCAATCTGCCGATTAGCACAGACCCGTGTGTGTTCGGACTTCATGGCAACGCTGACATCACAAAGGACAACCAGGAGACCAATCTGTGTTGCTGTGTGTTGTGTTGCTGTGTGTTGTGTTTCTGCGTTTTGCTGTGTGTTGTGTTGCTGTGTGTTGTTGTGTGTTGCGTTGCTGTGTGTTGCGTTTCTGTGTGTTGTGTTGCTGTGTGTTGTGTTGCTGTGTGTTGCTGTGTGTTGCTGTGTTGTGTGTTGCTGTGTGTTGTGTTGCTGTGTGTTGTGCTGCTGTGTGTTGCTTTGTGTTGAATTACGGTGTGTTGCTGTGTGTTGTGTTGCTGTGTGTTGTGTTGCTGTGTGTTGTGTTGCTGTGTGTTGCCTTGTGTTGTGTTGCTGTGTGTTGTGTTGCTGTGTGTTGTGTTGCTCAGACCTAAAGTCGGGATGCGTATTCTCGGGGTGAGGGTTAGGGGCTGGTTTAGGGTTAGGGTTAGGGGCCCCTACCTGAAGTCGGGGTGCGTATTCTCGGGGGTGATGTTCTCCACACAGATCCTCTCCAGCGCATGCATCCAGCTGGTGGCCAGGTGGCAGTTCTGCAACACCACCCAGACGCCCTCGGTGAGGGCCCGCTCTATCATCCGGGCGGCGATTGGACCCTGGCCCTGGCCCAGGGAGATGGTCTGCGTCTTTCTACCACCCATCCCAAGGTCCTCCGCAAACTGCAGCAGACCTGAAGGTATGAATGCAGAATAAATGAAGTCTGAAGGCATCGTGTAGAGCGGTGAGATCAACAAAGCATGACCCCAACCATAACCGGTCAGGATAAGGACGATGTATCAGGGAAAGGAAATGGATGGATTTGATTTCAGTAATTACATTTCAATAACAATACAACCAATGTACAAATATCAATAAAAAAGATGGTGGTAGAAAAAAGACATTTTATCGCACAATTATAAGGAAAAATGCAAATAGTGATGCAAGTCACCTGCAGTGGGATCCGATCCTGGTGACAGCACGAAGATGAGAGGAGAGCAGCAGTTCGAGTCCCTGTAGCTCCCGGCCAGGTCGAAGGTGGGCGGCTCTGTGAAGGCCCGCCCCATGTTGTCAACGATGAACTGCTCCACGGCCGGCACTAGCTTGTCCGGCCTGAAGCAGCGCAGCATCAGCAGGCGGTCCATGCCCGCCAGCGCCCCCCAGTGGTCAGGCAGCGCCTCCTCCTGGGGCCGCCCCGAGTCGTACACGGCCTTCCAGCGGGGGAGGTGGTCTCGGACGTGCTCAAAGAACCCCCCCAGGTTAGGCAGCTTGGTTGCCCTGACGATCTCGGACCAGGATTTGTCTGAGAGCCACTCGGGGGCCGGGTTGGGGTGAGGGTTGTCCAGGGCGACGCCCCCGGTCAGGAGGAAGCGCCAGACCCCGGGGTCCACGCGCCCCTTGCTTTGCATGAGCCCAACGGTGAGGAGCAGGGAGAAGAGCAGCTTGTCCTTCTCGAAGAGGGAGCGGCACACGTTGTTGTACATGCTGAGTGTGAAGTGGCGGACGATGTGGGCGATCCTCTCACTCAGGTCCTGGCTCTGGACGCTCTGGGAGATGGACTGCTGGTAGAGGTTGATGAACCAGCCCAGGGAGTACTGGTACATGGGCTCGATGTTGGCCAGCTCCGAGATGCAGAAGAACAGCGTGGAGGAGTGCTCGGCTACGGGACGGTACCCCATGCGCGTCCGGTCGATCTCTGTCTCGGTGAAGCTGGCTATCTTCTGCTTCTCCGAGATCTCCTCCGACAGGACCTTCGAGGAGGACAGGATCTCGATGGCGGTCTCGTCCTCCAGGATGTTCCCCTCTGAGGAGGAGAGTACCTGCAGGATCTGGTCCTCGATCGCCTTCAGCTGCTTGTTGTTGGCCGCGCTCTCCAGGATCAGCTGGTTCTTCTTCTCCTCCAACTCAGGTTTCTCTCTGGCCGCCACGATCCCCAACAGCTGGTCCTCCAAGCCCTGAGGGGTGATCATGAAGTTGAGCAAGCAGACTTTGACGGCCACCTCGGGGAGGTAGTGAGGGTTCCTCAGCCCAGTGGTCATGTAGAACAAGAAGTTCTTTGAGTACTCCACGATGTTCTCCCCCAGCTTCATGTAGTCCACGCCCTGCTGTCTGAAGGTCTGCTTCATCAACAGCGGCTCCAGCACCGCGTCCAGCTCCTCTCCCACGTTCTCCAGGAGCACCGGCGTCCCGAACTGGATAGAGTTCTCCAGAACCCTCATGAAGTTAGCGTCGGAGAGCTTGATGACGGCCAGCTGGTTGGCCTTCTCCATGTTCCTGATCCACTTGTTCGCTTGGCCCTGGGGGTCGATCATGAGGGGCCATCGGCGGGAGGTGGACACGATGATGCCGTTGTCCGTGGAGTAGGAGTCCACGGGGAGCCCGGCGATCTGCCACGCCCTGATGGCCACCTGGTTGCCCAGGGTGCTGCCGAGGGTGAAATCCTCAGAGCACGGGATCTTCTTCTCCTTGCACAGGACGTGCCAGTTCTGCTGACACTCCATGCGGTAGTCGACCGTGAAGGCCCCGAGGTACGCCACGCTGCCGGAGGCCAGCAGGACATCGCCCGTCAGGTTGGTGTATCTGGAGGAGGACACCACTTATTGCCCATAATGCTAAACTGCCTTATGTTCTAAATGAAAGGGAATCCAGCAGCATCGCCATTTTAATTGCCATTAAACAATGCGAGGGTGTTACTGCTGTGTTGGTAAGCAAAGGATTTTAGCGACCCATCATTTATGCATTTTTTATTTGGCTAAGGTGGGTTGTGAGTCTTTGGGCTGCTAATCAAACCCTCAGCCAATCCTTTAGGGTTAGGGTTAGGGTTAACCCTAACCCTATCCGGCCCCAGCAAAACAAGTACCTGATTCCCAGCAGCCGGGCGGCCTCGGTCCAGCGGTGCTTCTCTCCTCCCAGTCCTCCTATCAGCTTCTCTGCCCGGATCAGCTTCTGGGAGCACAGCTGGATGTTGTCCTCCAGGTCCTTCTTCTTGCCGTTCATCTCGGCGAAGGTGTGGTTGAGGCCCTGCAGGCGGTCCTCCACCTCCTTAAGCTCCGCCCTCTTCACGGCCAGCGTGGCCATCTGGACGGCCAGCTCGTCCTCCGCCGCTCTGAGCCGGGCCTTCTTGGGCGCCACCACCTTGGCCACGCGCTCGTAAACCTCCATGGCCCTCACCCAGCTGCAGAGGCCCTCGCAGGCGGACGACACGTTCTTGATAATGGACGGCTGAAACTCTGGGTTGTCGATGAACTTCTCTCTGATCTTCTTGATGGAGGCAACGGGAATGTTGTCTTTATCGTAGGCTTTGAGGTGGTCCAAAAACTTCATGTCTCCCAGGAGCTTCTTGGACGGACCCCAGAAGTCCTCGACCATCTTGCCTGATCCACACAAGGGTCAAAGGATCAACAGAATTATCTTGGTCTAATCAATGGCTGAGGATCGTCTGGAGGTCCTACCTGAGCCACCGGGATCCGGCCTCCTCTCGGCTTTGATGCCCTTCATGACGCAGATGGACTCCATCACCAGCTTGACCAGTCCGGGGGGGTTCTGCATGGACTTGACCACCGTGATGTCGGCAGGCTTCAGGGTGTTCAGGGCTGACAGGGCCGCCTCCAGGGCGGGCATGGCCTCGGCCAGGTCTCCCTCGCACTCGTCCTGAACCGTAGTAGGGAGAGGAAATCCTCCATCTCTGATCATAGGCCGCTTACCCTAATCCCACTTGTTACGTTTTCTTCCTTATACTTCGAGGGAGTTCATCTGCCTCGGCAAACTATGATAACATAACAATAATCTAATAAATATTATCCAATACAATGACTAAGAAGTAAATGCTCTGTAAAACATGTACCATTAATTCCCATGTCCTATCCGAGAGTATAGAGTACCTTTATGGCTTTGGCTGCTGCGGCTGCGTCATTGGCCACCTTCTCATCCGCAGAAACCAGTTCCTTCTTTGCGTCCACCTCCATCGTTTCCTTCTCTATCTGCACCATCATCTTGTCCGTCTCCGCTGAGGTCTTGATCAGCTCTGGCTGCAAGGCGGTCAGCTCCTTCTGCATCAGGGTCACCTGGGGACCCAAACAGAGTTAGGTTAACCAAAGTGTCGATTGGTTCAAGGTGATTAGAGAGAACATCTCTCATGTTGGTCAAAATGTTGAATATTAAGCTTTTGAGAAAAGGGTGAGAACGTCCTGGAAGGTCACCTGAGAGGCCGCAAAGCCCAACTTCTGTAGACCGATGATGTAGCGGTTCTTCATGGTGTGCACCTCATCCCTCTTGGAGTTCAGCAGAGCCTTGAAGGTCTGGATGAGCTGCAGGTAGGAAGTGGGAGTCACGTAGTTGTGTCTCCTCAGTCTGGTGAAGTACATCTCGGACATGTCCCTAACACTTGTCTGGAAGGTCTTGCACATCTCCACCACTCTGAAACCCAACGAGAGACAATAAGAAATCAATGTCTGAGGTGGTCTCTGGGCTTAACCCTTACTCACAGACAGACAGACACACATACAGATACTGAGACATATAGATAGAAAAAAGGACTTTGCTGCAGCACAACCAGACAGGACAAGAAAAAACCATAAACTCACAGAAACCGAGGGCACATAGTAAAAGTTAAAATATTCAAAATGTTCCAAAAACGTAATAGTTATTCTTGATTCTACAGGGCTAGCACATAAGATAGAATCCGATAATTGATTACAAGGCTGTGTTGATTAATCCATTAAGATTGATCAGTTCTGGTATCAAGTGGAGGGTTATTTCTGTGTAGCAGACTGCGAGCCATGGCACTGAGGGCCGGATGAACAGGATGTTGTGTTTTATAGCCTTACGCCAGTCTAACGTCAACGTCCATCTCCACATCCTCTAAGAACTTATAGGCCACCATCTCCAGAGCGTCCGTGGGCCAGGCCTGGAACCAGTCGATGGTGCAGCAGTTGATCAGGGAAGGGAACATCCGTAGACGGTTCCTGAACGAGTCACCGATGGGACTCATGGCTTTTCAAATTGGAGCAAAGATTGTGTGTTACCAAAGGCACAATAATTCACCGTCCTAGAGGGAAGCTCAAGAATGAATCTCTTATGAGTGCACAGTAACCCTAACCCAGGGTTAGCCCCAACCCTAACCAAGGGTTAGCCCCAACCCTAACCAAGGGTTAGCCCTAACCCTAACCAAGGGTTAGCCCCAACCCTAACCAAGGGTTAGCCCCAACCCTAACCAAGGGTTAGCCCCAACCCTAACCAAGGGTTAGCCCCAACCCTAACCAAGGGTTAGCCCTAACCCTAACCAAGGGTTAGCCCCAACCCTAACCAAGGGTTAGCCCAAAACTTAATCAAGGGTTAGCCCCAACCCTAACCAAGGGTTAGCCCCAACCCTAACCAAGGGTTAACCCCAACCCTAACCGGTTAGCCCTAACCCTTACCGGTTACCCCTAACCTTAACCATGGATTAGCCCCTACCCTAACCAGTAAGCCCTAACCCTTACCGGTTACCCCTAACCTTAACCATTGGTTAGCCCTAAAGCTTACCGGTTAACCCTAACCAGTTACCCCTAACCTTAACCATGGGTTAGCCCTAACCCTTAGCGGTTAGCCCTAACCTTAACCGTGGGTTAGCCCTAACCCTTACCGGTTAGCCCTAACCGTAACCATGGGTTAGCCCTAAGCCTAACCATGGGTTAGCCCTAGCCCTTACCGGTTAGCTCTAACCATAACCATGGGTTAGCCCTAACCCTTACCGGTTAGCCCTAACCTTAACCATGGGTTAGCCCTAAGCCTAACCATGGGTTAGCCCTAACCCTTACCGGTTACCCCTAACCTTAACCACGGGTAAGTCCTGAGCGTGACCCTACCGAGCACAATGTGCAGGTTGGCCCTGACACGGTCGATGAAGAAGTTGTACATGGAGAGAGGGGTGGCGTCGATCTTCTTGCCCTCCGTCCGTGCGATGCCCTGCGCCTTGTCGATGATGTCGGCGCGCTCGTCGGCGGGGAACATGTTGGGCACGTCGCTGGTGTTCAGCAGCATGTTCACGTCCTCCACCATGGCCTCGTCCTTCATCTGGCTGTCGCCGAACAGGAACACCAGGCGGCGGCCCCCCACGCCCGTCTTCAGCATCACCTTCTTTAAGCTGTCCCGCCAGTCCGCCAGGCCGTAGCCCTTGGTCAGCTCGATCTGGAACAGCTCGTAGTCGTTGATGAAGGCGGCCAGCTTGGTGGCGCTGTGCCGGCCTGAGCCCCCGATGCCCACCAGCAGGGCGTGGCCGTTGTCCTGCTTCAGCACGCGGCAGAGCCGCGACACGTGCTCTATGGCGAACCGGAACATGACCAGGGCCATGGGCGCCTTGCTGCAGCTGTTGAACTCGTCCAGGTACAACTCCATCGCCCCCTGAAGGGCTGGCAGGTCGCCCAGCTCGTCGTAGATCTTGGGGTCCGCGTCAGGTTTGCCGTAGTCGCCGAAGAACAGACTGCGGATGTCCTCGTCTGCCACTTTACCGTTCAGGCTTAGGTGACCCAAGAGCTGAATATTGGGCATGGAAAAGGTTTATGATCAAACCTTATTGTTCTGTTATGTGTGTGCACTCGCGTCGTGCGTGTGCAGAGATGCAGGATAATCGATCACCTTGTCGATGGTCTGCTTAAAGAAACTTGAAGTTCTGTCTTGGACGATGTTGAAGAACATCTCCCTGTCTTGGTGGTCGATGAGCCGGTCGTAGAACACACGGTACACCTCATGTATCCAAAGACGGATCAGCTTGTCTCCTTCCTGTGAGAACAAATCAAATCAAAACCACCTTAAATTAAAGGTGAATTTACCAAAGATGTGAATCGTTTAAACAATTGATGCACCCAGTATAGCAACACTAATCCATTCAGTTTGCTCTCCTTACCTGCATGTGTGTGTGCGGTGCCAGCAGAACGCCGCGGATTACTCTGGCAAAGTCCCTCAGGTTGAAGATGTAGTGAGACTTGGACGGGGTGGGGAGGAAGCTGTCCATAGTGTCCTTATAAACTGCCATGGTGGCCTGCACCATGATCTTCCCTAGCCTACACACACACACACACACACACACACACACACACACACACACACACACCAGCTTATCGATGGCCTTATTTCCAGGCCAGTCCCCTGAAGAAGATGGTCTTGATGTTACCTGGAGAAGGAAGCTTCAAAGCCTCTGCTGAAGTGCCAGTCAGTGATGGAACCAAAGATCTTGCTCATTGTTTCGTCATCAAACGAGTCGATGGAGATGATGTTCAGGTGCCGGGTGAAGCGACCTGGTGTTCCAGAGGACATTTTAGCTCACTCACATCTATCCACTTTAAGGTTTATTTGCAGTGGTTGAAGATCCTAAATGGGATAATTCAACAGTCGTCACCTGTAATGTCGTTCCTCCCTCCACCAGGGGGCCCCATAGCAGACACAAACAGAACATCCACGATGTCCAGTCTGGAGGTGTCCTTCTGGTCGTACCAGTGGTGGTGGTCAATCCACTGTCTTAGCAGCTCGATGGGGGGCTGGGCCCCGTAAACTTCTTTAGCCGGCATGTTGAGGTCATCTAGCGACACAGGTCAAAGGTCAAAGAGAGGGAAGGGCTTGGTGCTCTTTCAGGAATTCAATACGATAAACTGTGCCTGTTCCAAGTGCACCCAGCAGCACTACCACATAACACTGATCATTCTACAAGGTATCCATCCCAAACAAACAGTAGTCCGGTTCCTGTGTTCCTTACCCACGTAGACGACACACCTCTTCCCCACGGGGGGCCCGAACACGCCCTTCCTGCGGCGGTCCAGCTTGGCCATGACGATGTCCTGGGTCTGGTTGGCCGAGGTGCGGGCGGAGAAGTTGATGCAGTTCGGCACATAGCGCTCCTTGGGCAGCCGCACCAGGAAGCTGTTGTTGATCAGAGACTTGCCCGTGCCTGTGGGCCCCAGGAACAGCGCGGGCACCTCGTGGGCCAGGTAGGAGCTCAGGAAGAAGAGCTGGCGGGCCGTCTCCATGGTGGGGACGATGAGGTCAGACACCTGCACACAGGGAACAACCGACCCCTGCCTTTTTTGCCGGGATTCCAACATCCTAAAGATGACTTAAAGCTGCAATAAGATGTAATGTGTAATGTGTCTTTATTTTGGTCAGCCAATGGGTGTGAAAACTAGATAGAGGAGCTAATATCAGGGTCTGCTCCAGTAGGAGTGTGGGCGGGGGTTACTGTTGGCAGAATAAAGTGTTCATAAGAGTCAGGGTCAGGGTAAGGGTTGGCCCAGTTAAGTGTGTATTAGGGTTGCCGCGGTATACGGTATTACCGGTGTTACCGGTGTTGAGGCCAACACCGATTACTCGGCAACACCGTTTCTTTTTTTTTTTTTTTTCAGTAATAAAAAGCAAATTCAGTAAAAATGAATCATATTATAATTAAGAAAATTATAATGTGTAGAATAGGCCACAGTTCTGCTCTGTGCCGGAGAATTGTCGCGCCGAGAATTGACGTGCTTCCTTACCAGACCGTTAACCATAGCAACGCCGGTAAACAAACCCCGCGAAGCCCAATCCCTACGTGAGCTCCCCGCACTACAGCCATCCGGAGGCGCACAGAGCTTTTGGCCGTGATATTATGATACATACAATTATATTATACAATGGGGGACCTAAATCCAGCGATCTGATTGGTTCCCAACTGTTGTATAACTAGCGTATACACAACTGCTATGACGCCCGATCATTTTGTGAAAGTTTGCATATCACTCCGCGCCTGGAAGTAGAAACAGTTACAAAGTAAAAGATATGTTGGATGATGGAGAGGGTGTAAATGTTGTTAGTCCGGGAGTGAGCAAGGCGATGGAGAGACTAACGAAAGCTTAGGCACACGGCGAGTGAACTGCTCCATAGGATAAATTGCCGGCGAACCGCTCTATCGGAGCCTTCTCTCGGAGGGACGCTAAAGTGTGTTGCATAGCGACCGTCGATGCATAGCGGCAGCCAGGAGGGACTACTTTTTTGTATTCTTTAACAAAACGGCTATTTTGACTTTCTTGGTTTCTTTTTAAATGTAGTGTGTCTATGACTTTCGTTTCGCCATAACAGTAACCGTTGTATAAAAGCAATAGATCACTTCAGTCAGTGGCATGTGCTCATTATACCACTGTGAAGGGGTATAATGAGCACATACCACAGCCTGGCGTGATCTATTGCTTAATTATACTATATATATACTATTATATATAGAACGTTATAAGACGCCGAGAATTGGCGCACTGCCAGCCGCTGTCACGGAGTGTGAGAGGAGAGTTGACACCGTGGCAACCCTAGTGTGTATAAGAGTAAGGGTGAGGTTAGCAGAGTAAAGCGTGTCTAAGATGAGTTTTTATATTTAAAAAAAAACAAGACAAGAGGAAACAGTTAGAATACTAAAAACGATGTTTGGAAGCTGTGAATGGGTTCTGAATGGGGGATGATGATAATGAAAGTCCCCTGCCCCCCGCCTGCCCCCCCGCCTGCCCGCCCCCCCCGCCTGCCCCCCCGCCTGCCCGCCCCCCCCGCCTGCCCCCCCGCCTGCCCGCCGCCTGCCCCCCCGCCTGCCCGCCCCCCCCCGCCTGCCCCCCCCCTGCCCCCCCCCTGCCCCCCCCCCTGCCCCCCCGCCTGCCCCCCGCCTGCCCCCCGCCTGCCCCCCCCCTGCCCCCCGCCTGCCCCCCGCCTGCCCCCCGCCTGCCCCCCGCCTGCCCCCCGCCTGCCCCCCGCCCAGTGAAGGACCAGACCTTACGTTGGCGCCAGCGGGGATGACGCTGTCCTCCTTGCTCACCGAGTCCGTCCACAGGCTCCAGTGTCCCGGGCCCTGCTTGTGGAAGTAGTAGTCGTAGACGCTGCCTAGAAGCCATCGGGACACGTCATGCGTTACTAACAGCTCTAATGTCACGGCTCATGTCTGAGGTTTGGGTCTGAATAAAAGAGCACCTCTCTCGGGGAAAAGGTTGCTCTTGCTGAGTTGGATGTTCTTGGGTGGCGGGTGCTCGCTCTCCGCGCCAGTGATCAGAAGACGGTAGTAGACGTCAAACCTCTTCCTGCTGTCCCCGTTGATGGTCCCGCCCACACTCCATACCACAGCGAATAGGAAGAGGCCCTGCAGCCACATGGTCGTCTGTTGGCTGGACATGCCCTCGGAGCCATCAGCACCCGACGCAGCGACCTCATCTAGAGTCAGGAGAGCAAGCACACACACACACACACACACACACACACACACACACACACACACACACACACACACACACACATAAACACACACACACATAAACACACACACACACACACACACACACACACACACACACGCGCACACACACATAAACACACACATAAACACACACACACACACACACACACACACACAGCTATGCACTCAGACACACACAGAGCGATGGATTCAGACAGACGGCGGTGAACGGACCCAGCAGGCAGCTGTACAGCCTCATCAGACTGCCAGCCAGGTGGATTGGGGAGGTCTGGACCAGGAAGCGACAATCCCGGGCCACAAAGTCCAGACACGGCTGAAGCAGCCAATCGAACAGTTCCATTATCTACAGGAAATAACGCACTCACAGTCACAACTCAAACTCTGACCGCCATGACTATATACCGGATCCCCAAAGATGGGCTGCAGACCCTAGGCATGGAGCCGGGTAAGCTCTAATCCTCCCACCACCCCCCACTGTGGGGACACTCTCACCAGCTGCCTGTGTTGGGCGCCCAGGCTGTCCGGCAGGGTGTCCATGTAGGAGTCTCTGAGGGGGGTCCATCCCAGCTGGTGGGGCTCCATGTAGATCATACCACACCTGGGGCAAAGGCCGGCCACCTGTCACTCACAATACCAACTAAGGGAAAACTGGATGATGCTGTTTCTGCTGCTCTATAATGATACTGCCATCATTGCATTATACGGAACATATTGATTAATGGAAACCGAACCGCTGGACTTGAGCTCGTATGAGGTCTGTGATATAAACATCACTTTAGTTTATAAGCTAACTTAGAGATACAAATTTAAAGCGGGCTACCACATTAAGAATGGACTCACTAGTCTGATGTGTTCAATATTCCGATGTGTTGACTAGTCTGATGTGTTGACTAGTCTGATGTGTTCACTAGTCTATTGTGTTCAATAGTCTGATGTGTTCAATAGTCTGATGTTTTCACTAGTCCAATGTCTTCAGTAGTCCGATGTATTCACTAGTCCGATGTGTTCACTATTCCGATGTGTTCACTAGTCCGATGTGTTCACTAGTCCTGTACATTAAGAGTGGATTCATTATCAGTCCGATGTGTTCAATAGTTAGTTAGGTAGTTATTTAGTTAACTGTACCTGCTGACAGTAGCTGGTGAAGCCTGCTCCAGGTCAGCCGTCTCAAAGATCAGACTCATCTTGGAGCTCATCTGAATGATCTCACCGCTCATCAGACATAACTGAACCAGGAGCATCAGGAAGAACATGGAGAGAGGGCGAGAGGGCGAGAGACAGAGACAGAGACAGAGACAGAGAGAGAGAGAGAGAGAGCGCGAGCAATCACACATAGGATACTGTGCACCAGGAAACCATCAGGGATGGAGTAAAGGGTGATTAATGAGAGAATTGGGATTCTTTGCTTCTGCAATTCTTATTAGGTTAACCAAAAGATCGCAACAAAACGTAAGTGGAAGCAAAATAATATTATCCTACAGTGGTAATCGCACAAAAGTATCGCAATGCTTACAGATTGTCAATACATATTGTAGCCACCCTCCATGGTGGTTGCCATAATGTATTGAGGGACCATGCCCACAGCCCCGGGGCTACGGTGGGTTAGCCTGAACCCAAGGGACCAGGCTAACAGCCCCGGGGCTACGGTGGGTTAGCATGAACCCCAGAGGGACCAGGCTAACAGCCCCGGGCCTACGTGGGTTAGCCTGAACCCAAGGGACCATGCCCACAGCCCCGGGGCTACGGTGGGTTAGCCTGAACCCCAGAGGGACCAGGCTAGCTGTGCTCCGTCCTCCTACCTTCTTGTTGTCGTCCAGCACTGTGTTCATGTTCTCGATCCACACGGCGTCGATGGGCCCGTCGAACACGATCCACTGGCGGTGGTCGGAGAGGGAGGCGGCCTGCCCCCTGAAGGAGGTGGCCAGCACGCCGTCCGACCACTCATGGCTCACGCTGTGGAAGCAGCCGTACAGCTGGCCCATGGGGACGGCCTTGGGGTTGATGAGGCAGTAGTCCACCGCACACTCCTCCATCAGCCCGGCTGGACGGGGGGTGGGGAACACCAGATGACAAACATTGAAAGGTGGATGAACGGATACTTCCACGCCATGTTAGGGTGGCCGTATGACGTGGAGCTGTGAAACCGTTTGAGACACTAAAGGGCGTCGTCTCCAGGGTGGACCGTAGGAAGGAATGTGATGAGCAGCGTACCCTCGTAGAGGTCTCCCAGGGCCCCCGCCAGCACCTGGTACGCTGAGGTCTTCCCCCCCAGGGGGTCCCCCACTATCATGAAGCCATGGCGCACCAGCATCATCTCATACACCTGCAGAAGGAACACAAGAACAGGTGACCTCTAGCCAGGTGTGTCCTGGTACCTGTATACCAGGTGTGTCCTGGTACCTGTATACCAGGTGTGTCCTGGTACCTGTATACCAGGTGTGTCCTGGTACCTGTACACCAGGTGTGTCCTTGTACCTGTATGATTTTGCAGATAAACCAGGGGACTGGCTGGAGCTTGAGTTTGGAGATGTTGTCGTTGAGAGCCTTGAAGAGCAGATCGTAGTCCGGTTTGGGGAGGACCACCCCAGGGAACAGGTCCGAGATTATACCCTTAAGAGCAACCACAGCATCGGCATCACTCACTTCATGTCAAATTGGCCAGGAACATTTTCAACAATTCAAAAATGTTCAGTTTAAAGTATCCCTCAACACATTATAATAAAGACATTCTTTAGGGTTAGGGTTAGGGTTAGGGTAACCCTAACCCTAATCTAGACCATCATAGAACAGGCTTGAGCCACGCCCCCTGCTGGGAGCACCTGGAACAGCGGGACGTCCTGGGCCAGGAACTTGGCCATGTTGACGTCCATCAGGGCCCTCAGTAGCAGCACGCCTTCGTCCTCCGCAGGGTACTTGAGCTTCAGGTTGCCGGCGGCCGTCAGCACCGACTTGACGGCCCGCATGCCGTAGTCGTAGTGGTGCTGGGAGGATAGCTGCTCCGAGCACAGACGGTACGTGGCCACGATCTTACCGGCCAGGCTGAGGAGGTTCACTCTGGTTACATGGTGGTGGAGCAGAGCCAGCGGGCTACCTGACTAAAGGCTACTTCTTCTAATGCTACAAGGATAAATACCTCATGATCAAATGCTACATTGCTAAATGCTATGTTGATAAGTGCGGCATGGATAAATACGATATGTTCGAATGCTACATTGCTAAATGCTACGTTGCTAAATGCTACATGGAAAAATGGGAAGCGTACCTATGTTCCCCGGGTCCTATGTTCCCCGGGTCCTATGCTCCCCGCTTTGTATGTGACCGGGGAACATAGGATCTGGCGAGCTAATAATTTCTTCGCCTGTGATTGGTTAGAATGGCTCTCCTCCGATTGGTTATGATTAGGGTTAGGGTTAGGGTTACCCTAACCCTAACCAAAAACCTGACCCTAACCCTTCGTACCCGGGGAACATAGGACCTGGGGAACATAGGGATGACCCCGAGAAATGGTACATGGTCCAATGCTACGCTGCTAAATGCTGCGTGGATAAATGCTATGTTGCTAAATGCTACATGGCCGAATGCTTCGCGTGTTATCATGTGTTTCTTGGAGAAGTGTTGAAGCACCTTCAGAGGAGAGCATTACGCACCTGCCATGTGGCTAGGATTACTGAGCACATGTAGCCACGTAGCATTGGCAGGAAGAGGAAGAGACGTACCTGCGGGACTGGGTGAAGCCCATGGAATAGAGGGAGATCTCCCCGATGAGGGCGTAGTCTGGCACCATCATGGCCACAGTGCGGAACAAAGCCTATCACACACACACTGTGACCAAGTGTACCACACACACTGTGACCAGGTGTACCACACACACTGTGACCAGGTGTACCACACACACTGTGACCAGGTGTACCACACACACTGTGACCAGGTGTACCGCACACACACTGTAACCAGGTGTACCACACACACTGTGACCAGGTGTACCACACACACTGTGACCAGGTGTACCACACACACTGTGACCAGGTGTACCACACACTGTGACCAGGTGTACCACACACACTGTGAGCAGGTGTACCACACACACTGTAACCAGGTGTACCGCACACACACTGTAACCAGGTGTACCGCACACACACTGTGACCAGGTGTACCACACACACTGTGACCAGGTGTACCACACACACTGTGACTAGATGTCCAGCAGAACCTCTCTCTTCTTTCATGCCCAGGCTGAACCATAAAGTTTTAATCTATTTTATTTATGAATTATCTTGCATTCTACTCTATTTTAAATCATCTGCCACTATGGCCTAAACATCAAATACATCAAGACATTTCTTGTTTCAATCAAAAACAATTAACATATTTTACTGCAGTATTCTACCATCCTTTTCTCTTCTGTAATATTACATTCTGATCTGTTCTATTCTATAACATTCTGTAATATTATATTGTAGCTGCAATATTATATTCTGATCTGTAGTATACTAAATATTCTGTGGTATTATATTTTATACTATAAAATGGTATTCTGTACTATTCTAGTCTTTACTCTTCTATTCTGTACGGTTAGCGGTACCTTGAGGGCGGGGTTAGCGGTACCTTGAGGTTAGCGGTACCTTGAGGTCGGGGTTAGCGGTACCTTGAGGGCGGGGTTAGCGGTACCTTGAGGTTAGCGGTACCTTGAGGTCGGGGTTAGCGGTACCTTGAGGGTGGGGTTAGCGGTACCTTGAGGGCGGGGTTAGCGGTACCTTGAGGGCGGGGTTAGCGGTACCTTGAGGGCGGGGTTAGCGATACCTTGAGGGCGGGGTTAGCGGTACCTTGAGGGCGGGGTTAGCGGTACCTTGAGGTTAGCGGTACCTTGAGGGCGGGGTTAGCGGTACCTTGAGGTTAGCGGTACCTTGAGGGCGGGGTTAGCGGTACCTTGAGGTTAGCGGTACCTTGAGGGCGGGGTTAGCGGTACCTTGAGGGCGGGGTTAGCGATACCTTGAGGGCGGGGTTAGCGGTACCTTGAGGGCGGGGTTAGCGGTACCTTGAGGTTAGCTGTACCTTGAGGGCGGGGTTAGCGGTACCTTGAGGGCGGGGTAAGCGGTACCTTGAGGTTAGCGGTACCTTGAGGGCGGGGTTAGCGTTACTTTGAGGTTAGCGGTACCTTGAGGTCGGGGTTAGCGGTAACTTGAGGGCGGGGTTAGCGGTACCTTGAGGTTAGCGGTACCTTGAGGTCGGGGTTAGCGGTAACTTGAGGGCGGGGTTAGCGGTACCTTGAGGTTAGCGGCACCTTGAGGGCGGGGTTAGCGGTACCTTGAGGTCGGGGTTAGCGGTACCTTGAGGTTGGGGTTAGCGGTACCTTGAGGTCAGGGTTAGCGGTACCTTGAGGTTAGCGGTACCTTGAGGTTGTCAGGGAGCTCCGCGCGGCCTGCGTAGCCCGGGTTCATGGTGATGAACACGGAGCAGGTGGGGTTGAGGGCCAGCTCTGTGCCCTCAAACAGGAACTTCTTCAGGTCCTTGGCCACGGCCTGCTGGATGCACAGCACCTGCTGGGCCACCACCGACAGGACCTCCACCTGGTACTCACACACACACACACACGCACACGCACACGCAGACAGACACAGACACAGACACAGACACAGACACACACACACACACACACACACACACACAAGCACACACACACACACACACACACACACACGCTCACAGACATACACACACACACACACACACAGACAGACAGACAGACAGACAGACAGACAGACAGACAGACAGACTCACACACACACACACACACACAGCAGAGAATCAGCAGATTTACCAAAATCGGCTAACCTTAACCCTTAATCTGCTAACCCTAACTCTAACCCTTACCCTTCCCTAATCTCCCCCGGACTGTGCTGCCAGTGGGCGGGGTCTGTGCTGCCAGGGGGTGGGGTCTGTGCTACCAGGGGGCGGGCTCACCTCGATGCGGTTGAACTCGTCGAAGCAGGCCCACGCCCCGGACTGCGCCAGCCCCTTGAAGAACTTGCTCATGGCTTTGTAGTCCAGACCGTCGGAGCAGTTAAACACCACACACTGGGGGGCACAGCACATGGTCACACAGACACCCCCGCCGGCCCGCTGCGATACAGCTGCCCCCCCTGAGCTCTGAGGTCTGACCTGCTTGGCCAGGGCTTTGGCCAGGTCCTTGGTGGTCTCCGTCTTGCCGGTTCCTGCAGGACCCTCAGGGGCCCCTCCCAGGTTGAGCTTCAACGCTCCCATCAGCGTCCTGGAGGCAAACATGGTGTGTGTGTGTGTGTGTGTGTGTGTGTGTGTGTGTGTGTGTGTGTGTGTGTGTGTGTGTGTGTGTGTGTGTGTGTGTGTGTGTGTGTGTGTGTAAAGAAGTAAAGGGGACTTGAACCCCTGATTTCTACCTCCTCTCTGGTTAGGGTTAGTGTTAGGGTAGGGTTAGGGCTAGGGTTAGGGTAACCCTAACCTCAGAATCTCAGGGTAACCCTAACTCTAACCCATAGAAGGAGGTGTGTGACCCCAGCCCCCGGCTGCGCGGACCTGTAGCAGCGGTCCGTGAGTGGCGTGATGACGAGCCGCGAGGAGTTCCCCAGGTACTCGTATCCGTACTTCAGGCAGGTGGTGATCATGCGCAGCATCACGTCGCCGTCCTCCCAGAAGTAGCGCAGCTGGGAGATCCACGCAAAGTCGTTGAGCGACCACACGCCATCCGCAGCCAGCTGGGCCACCACGTCCCGGGCTGTGGGGGGGCGGGTTGGACTCATGGTACCGCTTAGACTCACTGTAGCGTTTAGACTCATGCTACTGCTTAGACTCACTGTAGCATTTAGAATCATGGTACCGCTTAGACTCACTGTAGCGTTTAGACTCATGCTACTGCTTAGACTCACCGTACCGCTTAGACTCATAGACTCATTGTACCGCTGAGATTCAATGTACTGCTTAAACTAATGGTACTGCTTAAACTCACTGTAGCGTTTAGACTCCTGTACTGCTTAGACTCACCGTACTGCTTAGACTCATGGTACTGCTTAGACTCTAATGCCGCTTTTCCACTGCATGGTACCAGCTCGACACGACTCGACTCGACTCGACTCAGCTCGCATTTTTTGCGTTTCCACCGCGAAAACATGGTATCTGGTACCTGAAGTGGCTGCTTTTTCTAGTACCGCCTCGCTCTAGGTTCCAAGCGGCTGAGCCGATGCTAAAGGTGACGTCGGCAGACGGCCGGCCACTGATTGGCCAGAGAGTGTGACGAAGTCACGAGAGCGACATGGCAACCATGCTGGTAACAGCCATAGCAGCGCCGCAGCCAACATATTCCACTTCTTCAACTTCTTCAACATGCCAGCTAATAATACGAACACGAATACCATCGCATCGATGTCCTCCATTGTTGTTATGTGGGTTTTGTCCATGTGTGGGTTGCGTCGGTGTTGTTTTCGTCGCGTACAAAAATACGTCACGGCCCTTTCGCGCAGCCGACCCCGCCCACGTCCAGGAGGTACTATTTGCGGTGGAAAAGGACCCGTGCTGCTACCGTGTCGAGTCGTGTCGTGTCGAGGCGTGTCGTGTCGAGCTACATGTGCGGTGGAAAAGCGGCATTAGACTCATGCTACTGCTTAGACTCACACGGGGGCAATATTTAAATTTGCGGCTCCTCCCCCGCAATAAACATCCCGCTTTGAACGGTGAACTCTTTACGCCTAGCAGCTATAAAAAGCTATAAAAACTACAAGAAGAAACTTGGGAAGAAACTAGGGTTGGGTTTGAACCCCGTTCCTTTGGGTTGTCAGTTGTACTCCACTACCCTAGCCGGCCCCTACTCTGGATCTCAACATGAACGAGCCCTAGGCTCACTGGCACAGTTCTTGGAAGGGGGTATTCACCGTGGACGTCGATCACCGTCAGGGCTCCCAGAGTCACCCGAGCGCCTCCAGTTAGTTTTCCGCGCACCAGTTCGACGATGTCACCAATCTGGGCGTTGCACTTGTCAACGTAGGCCTATGGGTGAGAGGAGAATATCACCACCTCCACCAGCTCCAACACTCACAGGAGATTAAACGTTAACAGTGGGCTACGAAGCCGAGCCAATGGGCTTCAGGCGGACCTGCAGGCCGTTGCTCTGAAGGGCCTCCGACACCTCGCTTGTCCAGAAGATGGAGGAGGCACAGATCACCACCTGGCCCGGCCAGCGCAGAACCCAATCCTTCCTCGGTACCTAAGGAGGGGGGGAGGGGGCAACGTTCATCTGGGCTCTGTCCAGGGGCTGAGAGGGTTAGGAACGGTGGCGTCATTGTGGTTTACCATTGCAAACCTAACCACTAACCCTAACACAAGTTACAACCGTCCCCAGTGTGAGGAGATAACAAAAAGGACCACAACTAAGACCAAAACATGGAGCCGGGGGCTGGGCTTACCTGGGCGTACTGAAGCAGGCCCTGGTGGGACACGTCCCGCACGCTCCTCAGCATCATGTTCTCCACCTGCAGCAGCCACTTCTCCACCATGCCCTGGAGGTCCACCAGGGGGCAGCATGCCGTTAGGACCAGACCTTACGGAGCTATACTAGCGTAGCCTAGCCTGATACTATCAGACCTTATGGAGCTATACCAGCGTAGCCTAGCCTGCTACTATCAGACCTTATGATGCTATACCAGCGTAGCCTAGCCTGCTACTATAAGACCTTATGGAGCTATACTATCGTAGCCTAGCCTGCTACTATCAGACCTTATGGAGCTATACCAGCGTAGCCTATCCTGCTACTATCTGACCTTATGGAGCTATACTAGCGTAGCCTAGCCTGCTACTATCAGACCTTATGGAGCTATAGTGGGGGTCTACCTTAGTGGGGTCTGTCTTAGTGGGGGTCTTTCTTAGTAGGGGTCTCTCTTAGTGGGGCTCTCTCTTGGTGGGGTCTCTCTTAGTGGGGTCTACCTTAGTGGGGTCTACCTTAGTGGGGGTCTACCTTAGTGGGGGTCTACCTTAGTGGGGGTCCCTCTTAGTGGGGTCTACCTTAGTTGGGGTCTACCTTAGTGGGGGTCTCTCTTAGTGGGGTCTCTCTTAGCGGGGTCTACCTTAGTGGGGGTCTCTCTTAGTGGGGTCTACCTTAGTGGGGTCTACCTTAGTGGGGGTCTCTCTTAGTGGGGTCTACCTTAGTGGGGGTCTACCTTAGTGGGGGTCTCTCTTAGTGGGGTCTCTCTTAGATGGGTTTACCTTAGTGGGGTCTACCTTAGTGGGGGTCTCTCTTAGTGGGATCTACCTTAGTGGGGTCTCTCTTAGTGGGGGTCTACCTTAGTGGGGTCTACCTTAGTGGGGGTCTACCTTAGTGGGGGTCTCTCTTAGTGGGGGTCTCTCTTAGCGGGGTCTCTCTTAGTGGGGTCTACCTTAGTGGAGTCTACCTTAGTGGGGTCTACCTTAGTGGGGGTCTACCTTAGTGGGGGTCTACCTTAGTGGGGTCTACCTTAGTGGGGGTCTACCTTAGTGGAGGTCTCTCTTAGTGGGGTCTACCTTAGTGGAGTCTACCTTAGTGGGGTCTACCTTAGTGGAGTCTACCTTAGTGGAGTCTACCTTAGTGGGGTCTACCTTAGTGGGGGTCTACCTTAGTGGGGGTCTACCTTAGTGGGGTCTACCTTAGTGGGGGTCTACCTTAGTGGAGGTCTCTCTTAGTGGGGTCTACCTTAGTGGGGGTCTACCTTAGTGGGGGTCTCTCTTAGTGGGATCTACCTTAGTGGGGGTCTACCTTAGTGGGGGTCTCTCTTAGTGGGATCTACCTTAGTGGGGGTCTCTCTTAGTGGGGTCTACCTTAGTGGGGTCTACCTTAGTGGGGGTCTACCTTAGTGGGGGTCTCTCTTAGTGGGGTCTACCTTAGTGGGGTCTACCTTAGCGTCGGATGGCTGGATGCGTGCAGAGAAGGCCACGGTCTCCCTCTCGGCGCTGACCATGCCGGTGATCTCCAGGGACTGGCTGAACTCTAGCCGGGCGATACCCTCAAAGCACTTCTTCAGGTGGGGCTGAACTCGCAGCGGGTCTTTGGTCTCAGACAGGATCTCCAGGAGCTCGTCGTTGGACAGAAAGAAGAACCTGGGAGCCAATCAAAATGAAGGACCATAGAGAGTAGGCCAATCACATAATAAATCAAGGGTCAGACATGACGAGGGGGAACACTATATTAGGTTGATTTTTTGCTTAAATTATTCATCCTACTTACTGTTGATTTTGTAAAGCTTTTGTTGGGAAGCTTGTGCATGGCAAACATTCATATTATCAACAGCACACACCAGGAACATCGAACAGCTGATTGGTCAAGAGAGACATCCAATCACGCAGCACAGCTGCAGTTGTACTTCCCTAATGATGAGTCTTCTGTTGTCCATGCTCCAGTTCCCCCCTCCAAACATGGACTGCAGAGAGGCTATAGGAAGGCTATAGTATAGTAGTAGTCCATGGATGAGGAGCATGAGGTGGGTCACCTGGGGAAGTAGAGCCTCTTCATCTCCAGGTAGGTGTTCAGGCCCTTCTGGATGTCCTCCAGGAACAGGTTGGCCTCCGTCAGCCTGCCCAGCATGTTGCTCTGCGCCGTGGCCGCCAGCACCCGCGGGTCCTTCACCTGACGCCGGGATTCCACCGCACGCGTTACGGCTGCGGCACGGAACGGCTGCGACTTTGCCCTGCTTGCATTTCCACCGGGCGCGTTACGGCAGCGCAACGCTGCCTTGCGAGCCAGCCGTATTCACGCGAGATCACGCGATAATCCTAAACCTAATGTACTCAACTTCCACTCCCAAAACGACTGCAATTAAATGCCACGCTTTGTCCTTCCGGCCATTGCCCTTATAAAAAGGATGATTTGGTACATAAATGACTTCTTGTTGCTGAACTTCGACAATGAGTCTCTCGTCGTCCATGTTGCCGACCCTCTGAGACCCTTTGATTGATTGACTGCTAACCTGGTGCCACCGGTCCTGACGTAATAATGTTGATGTGAAGTTGTGATAGGCTACATGAGCTGAGTATTGTGTTTTATTTTGAAAATTGACCGGATGCTCTATGGCTTTTACTTTTTCACTTCCTGCCCTGCTCGATGTGCTCTGTTGAAATTGACGCGGTTCAGCAACGGCTTGCGGCAAAAATAGAAATGCTACGGAATGATAGCGCTGCGGCACGGCGAGCCGCTCCTGGGAAGCTGCTGAGACTTTCCGCAGCCGCGCCCGGTGAAAATGGTCTCATTGATTAGAGTGGAACCTATCTGCTGTGGTGTGTATCTGCCGTAACGTTGCCATAACGCGTCCGCCGGTGGAATCAGGCCTTGAGACACAACGGCCGCTCGCTTGTAGTCCCCTTCTGTCAAGGGGCGCTGTGGCTATGTGAGTGAGTGAGTGAGTGAGTGAGTGAGTGAGTGAGTGAGTGAGTGAGTGAGTGAGTGAGTGAGTGAGTGAGTGAGTGAGTGAGTGAGCGAGTGAGTGTGTGAGTGAGTGCGTGCGTGCGTACATGAGAGAGTGATAGAGTGAGTGATAGAGTGAGTGATAGAGTGATTGAGTGAGTGAGTTTGCGTGCGTGTTCCTCACAGCCTCAGCCATGATGTCCTTCCAGTAGCCGTCCACGATGGTGAACTTGCGTCCCTCCTCGGGCATCTGGGCGCTGATGTCCTCAGAGCTGAAGATGGGCTCCAGGTAGAGCCAGGTGGCCTGGCACTGCAGCAAGCTGTCCAGGATGTCCTGCATGCTGGACAGCTTCTCCTCCCATTGCTGGCCCAGACAGAGAGCAGACTAGTGGGTTAGGGTTAGGGAGGTTAGACAGAGAGCAGACTAGTGGGTTAGGGTTAGGGTTAGGGAGGTTAGACACAGAGCAGACTAGTGGGTTAGAGTTAGGGTTAGGGAGGTTAGACAGAGAGCAGACTGTAGACAGATGCTGGTTAGGGTTAGCCCTACCCTGCACTCCGCCTCTACAGCCTTGATGAAGAGGTTAGGGTTAGCCCTACCCTGCACTCCGCCTCTACAGCCTTGATGAAGGGGTTAGGGTTAGCCCTACCCTGCACTCCGCCTCTACAGCCTTGATGAAGAGGTTAGGGTTAGCCCTACCCTGCACTCCGCCTCTACAGCCTTGATGAAGGGGTTAGGGTTAGCCCTACCCTGCACTCCGCCTCTACAGCCTTGATGAAGAGGTTAGGGCTAGCCCTACCCTGCACTCCGCCTCTACAGCCTTGATGAAGAGGTTAGGGTTAGCCCTACCCTGCACTCCGCCTCTACAGCCTTGATGAAGGGGTTAGGGTTAGCCCTACCCTGCACTCCGCCTCTACAGCCTTGATGAAGGGGTTAGGGTTAGCCCTACCCTGCACTCCGCCTCTACAGCCTTGATGAAGGGGTTAGGGTTAGCCCTACCCTGCACTCCGCCTCTACAGCCTTGATGAAGGGGTTAGGGTTAGCCCTACCCTGCACTCCGCCTCTACAGCCTTGATGAAGGGGTAAGGGTTAGCCCTACCCTGCACTCCGCCTCTACAGCCTTGATGAAGGGGTTAGGGTTAGCCCTACCCTGCACTCCGCCTCTACAGCCTTGATGAAGGGGTAAGGGTTAGCCCTACCCTGCACTCCGCCTCTACAGCCTTGATGAAGGGGTTAGGGTTAGCCCTACCCTGCACTCCTCCTCTACAGCCTTGATGAAGAGGTTAGGGTTAGCCCTACCCTGCACTCCGCCTCTACAGCCTTGATGAAGGGGTTTGGGTTAGCCCTACCCTGCACTCCGCCTCTACAGCCTTGATGAAGGGGTTAGGGTTAGCCCTACCCTGCACTCCGCCTCTACAGCCTTGATGAAGGGGTTAGGGCAGTGTTTCCGCTAGAAGAAATTGGTGCCGGTCATGTGACCGGGAAGGTTTCATTTTACCGGTCAAATTGGAAAAAAAACGGTCAGATATTGTCTGTGTTTATTGCACTTAAAAAGGACCCTTTTCTTAAAAAAGGGTCCTATGTTCCCTGCTTTTCCCAAAAAAGGGTCCTATGTTCCTTGGTCTGTTACTTTTTCCACCATTACTGCCAAATTCCGGCCGAGATAACTACCATTGCATGTCTTTACCTTTTGTGGAAGAGGGAGAGACGTCGGAGAACCTGACGCAGTATAGCCTATTCATACGCCGGTAAACAAACCCCGAGAAGCCCAATCCCTACGAGAGCCCCCCGCGTTACGGCCATCCGGAGGTGCACAGAGCTTTTGGCCGTAATATTATTATACAATTATATTATATACTATTATATAAAGAGCTCCGGGAGTCGCAAACGGCAACAATCACTTTCTCCTCCAAGCTGCAGTTCACCCCGGACTGTCTGCACTGCACTTGGCCGGTTGAACACTGATTGGCTGTTACGTTAGACATGTCACACTGTTGAACGCCGATTGGCTGTCATTACGCGAATGCCGCGTCAAAGTTTAAATATTTTTAAAAATTGATAGATTGCGGGGAACATAGGACCCTTTTCGTTTCCCGCTTTTCCCAAAAAGGGTCCTATGCTCCCTGGTATGTATGGCTACAGGGGAACATAGGACCCTTTTTGGGGAAAACCGGAACATAGGACCTGCTCAATTTTGTTCTGCTCAATGGTTGAATCTCCTCGTGACTGAATGTTTGTATACAGCACGCATGCTGTATGAGCGCAGGGTTGATGCGCTCCACTTTTTTCTGTGGAGAACCAGCACCTTGAACATTAAGCATAAAACGAAACCGGATCGTTTTCGCCCGTTTCGGTTCCGTGTGGACGGGGCCTTATTTACAATCGGTCATTCTGACCGGAGACATTTAAAATTTTCGGTCCTCCTCATTTTTTTCCGGTCCAAGACCGGTAATTATCGGACAACGGGAACTCTGGGTTAGGGTTAGCCCTACCCTGCACTCCGCCTCTACAGCCTTGATGAAGAGGCTAGGGTTAGCCCTACCCTGCACTCCGCCTCTACAGCCTTGATGAAGGGGGAGCTCCGCATGGTCTGGGCCTTGATGAGGTGGTCGTCCAGCAGCACCTGGATGTCGTCCACCGCCGCCACAATGCTGGTGCCCTGGGGGGGGATGAGGTTTAGGGTTAGCACTAACTAACTAACTATCCACTAACTAACCACTCCACCATGCCCTCCTACCTCTGCAGTTAGATGAGATGGTGTGGTATAGGGTTAGGGTTAGCTCTAACTAACCTATGGAATATTTACATTTGAGTGACACTTGATGCCATGTCAGACTTTCTGGATTCACTGGTGATGCGTTTTTCATTTCAGATATAAAGGGTTAGGTTAACGTCTCAGAGGTGCATGTACTCCTCTGTTACCCAACAGGCAGACTTCCCTGCAGTGTCATGAAAGATTCAGTGTGGCTCAGTAATAAATGATGAGGCCGCTGTCATAGTAACCATAGCAACTGGATCAGAAAGCATCCAGGACGCTCCTGTCCTCTAACCTTTCAACAATTCACCCTGAAATACCAGATCAATGCATTAACATGTTTATTTATAGGATTTGTTTCGACAAATTGTATTTCTTTGAACAGAAAGAGCTTTAAAAAGTGAAGAAAGTGGTTTGAAAATGTTTATTGAATCAAGACACATGAAGTTGACCTGCCTGTTCTTCAAGTCTCCTTAGTCGTGAGTAAGTGAGTGAGTGAATGATTGAGTGAGTGAGTGAGTGGACCTACTGTATCTCTGTATGGCGTGAAGGAGAAGCAGAGCTCTTCCCATTCGCTCTTCATCTTCTCCATGACCTTTTCCAATGAATACTCCTTACTGGCAGAAGCTCCAATCTCTTCCAACCTAAGACATGATGAGTTTTCCCCGGACAGTGTATCAGAGGACACCTGCCTCATGTTTATCACAGGAGACCCGCTTTGTGTTGCCTTGGTGCAGAGGTTTAGTTTTTTCAGTACCATGTCTCAGGATGCGCCTGATGGTATCAAATCTAATCATGTAATGTTGTGTTCAATGGAAGCTGTGTATTTTCCAACACAAAATACAATATATAAATAATATAATTATTTAATTTATTATTATACAATAAACTTTATCGATCGTAAGTTTAAATGTATAAAGCCCCCTCTCCTCCCAGCGTGGCCTCCTTATGGCCACGGCAGCGCCCCCCCCCACCCCCTACCTGTCTGAGAACTGGGACAGGCCCTGCTCCAGCATGGCCGCCAGAGAGGCTTCCCCATCGGGTCGGACCTCGAAGCCCACGAGGCTGCTGATCTGAGTGAGAGAGCGCAGAGTGAGCGGAGAGCAGTCAGACTTTAGCGGTTATTCACGTTTAATGAATAGAAACAGGAATGGCAGTGGAGGAAACTTTGCATTAATTAAGATACAAACTTTAGCATCTGTAGACAGTTTATAGAAGGACTTTTTGTCTTTTGAGGTTGAAACTTAGTCTTTGTCATTTTACATCTCTAAATCATCATGGTATGCAGGTATTGGACCAGGTCCTTAGAGGTCATTGGACCAGGTCGTTAGAGGTCATTGTACCAGGTCCTCAGAGGTCATTGGACCAGGTCCTAAGAGGTCATTGGACCAGGTTGTTAGAGGTCATTGTACCAGGTCATTGTACCAGGTCGTTAGAGGTCCTTGGACCAGGTCCTTAGAGGTCATTGTACCAGGTCCTTAGAGGTCATTGGACCAGGTTGTTAGAGGTCATTGTACCAGGTCCTTAGAGGTCATTGGACCAGGTCATTGGACCAGGTACTTAGAGGTCATTGTACCAGGTTGTTAGAGGTCATTGTACCAGGTTTTTAGAGGTCATTGGACCAGGTCCTTAGAGGTCATTGAACCAGGTCCTTAGAGGTCATTGTAGCATGTCCTTAGAGGTCATTGGACCAGGTCCTTAGAGGTCCTTGGACCAGGTCCTTAGAGGTCATTGTAGCATGTCCTTAGAGGTCATTGTACCAGGTCCTTAGAGGTCCTTGGACCAGGTCCTTAGAGGTCATTGGAACAGGTTGTTAGAGGTCATTGGACCAGGTTGTTAGAGGTCATTGTAGCAGGTCCTTAGAGGTCATTGGACCAGGTCATTAGAGGTCATTGTACCAGGTCCTTAGAGGTCCTTGGACCAGGTCTTTAGAGGTCATTGGACCAGGTCGTTAGAGGTCATTGTACCAGGTCCTTAGAGGTCCTTGGACCAGGTCCTTAGAGGTCCTTGGACCAGGTCCTTAGAGGTCCTTGGACCAGGTCCTTAGAGGTCCTTGGACCAGGTCCTTAGAGGTCCTTGGACCTGGAGGAGGCTGACCTGCTCCCAGTGGCGCTCCTTGAGGCCGGGGTTACAGATGGTAGAGAGGACCGGCAGGTGTTGTTTGAACTGGTCCATCTTCCTGCGGAAGGTCTCTGCCACGCGACGGGGGCCCGGCAGAGAGGAGAACTGCTTGGTCAGCTTGTACACGGTCCTCCACATGAGGTCCAGCTGCTCACAGACCTTCTCTGCATCCAGTTTCTGGAACGGGCCTGGGATCAGACGGAGAGAACATGGATCTCCAAGCTCAATGTTGCTTTCTGGACTAGCAGAACATCATGGTGCTGGTTAGCTTCATTATGGAATAAAAATGGTTTAGGATTAGGATCCATAAAAAAGACTTTGGTATTTAGTATTTAATATTTATCCACCTGGAAACATATGATTCTCAATAACGATTTTTGTTTGTAATATTACGGCAAAACAAGGGAAAACACAACTAAGAAACAGCAACCAATAATAAAACAGATACAACATTAAACCGATATCGGAACCCAACAAGTAGAAGTAAAGCGCACACAAAGCGTGCGGTGTGAAGGGACCCACTGTTCATCCAGACCTCCGCCTGCTGGTAGAAGCTGAGGGCGGTACTCCACAGCAGGTCGTAAGGCTGCTTCAGGCCCACCAGCGTCTGCAGAACAGGGAACTCGCTGGGTGGCTGCTCCAGCAGGCTCTGCTCCTTGTGGATGTCCTGGCACGGCGACGAGGACATGTTCATTCCTCTCAACGCTCGATATAATCAGTGGAAGACCTTGTATTGATTAATTATGTTGTCGGAAATAGGGTAATAGAAGGAGCAGAAAAAGAAGATCTAAAATCAAAGCAACAACTTTGTTGCGATGCACTAACTAAACAAATCTATAGGAACCGCATGTCCTTTAATATAATCATAGTAGTTGCTGCGATATCGATATCTTGGACTGTTCTGAGCCTCCCCTATGAGAAGCGTTGCATGAAATGCATCAGAAGCCAAATGACAAGGTCAGCGTTGAGATGTAGCGCCTGTCTTACTTCCAGCTCGATGAAGGCAGTGTCCAGGACGGCCGTGAGCTTCTCCAGGTGCTCTGTGTTGTTCTTCATCTCCGTGACACTCATCAACTCCTTTTCCTTGAACGTCTCTATCTCCTGCTCCACACATTCCAACATCTGCTCCAGCTGTGTTATCCTGCCATGTGACAGAGACCAGAAGCATGGAGCTTCTCAGCTTGTCCTTTGGGATTGTGGTCCTCAGCTGGTCGGTGTGAGACCTACCTTCTCAACACCTACTAAGAAAGCTCCTCCCTGTTCTTGTTTGTTAGGTGACATCATTGTCTAGGACTCGGGCCGGTTAGTGAACTGCAGCCTGTTTAAGCTGCTTGTGAGCACTGCAGTGCCAGCGCTCCAATAATAGAGACAATTTAAATTTGAAGCTTATGCAAGTAGTAAAAATAAAGCAATGTAAAAATCCTACATATTGTCAACCAACACCACAGGAGGGCCTACAGGTCACCCCATCCTCATGTGACCGTGGCCCTGTCACCTCTTTGAGACGTGGTCCTCAGCCTGTGAGCTGCAGGAGGCCAGGCGTGTCTTGCTCTGGTCCATCACAGCCAGGAGGCTGTCGGGCCACTTGAACACGCTGGCGTTCAGCCTCAGGTCCTCCGCTGGAGGAACGAGGAGCGGACAACAAAGACTGACCTCAATCTTCTTACAAAGAAGAAGAAACAACAACGGTTGGAGACTATTCATGTTGAGCCACAGCCATGACCTGAACAATGCACTCCCAGTGGGGAACCCCTGGGAGTACCCCTGGGAGTGCATGTATATGTACCAATATGCAAAGTCTACGTGAAAATGACTTTCCAAGTAGTCTCAGTAATAACGATATCACCCACCAGGCAGCACGGCGCAGTCCAGGAGGAAGCTCAGTCGATGGGCTGCCTCCTGGATCTCCTCCCTCAGCCGGTGGACAGTGACCTCACTGGCGTTCTTCAGGTACTGGGCAAGAGACACCAGCTCTTCCGTGGAACCAGGGCTCCCTAACAGGGTCTGGACTATCTCTTCATAGCGCTGACAGATGCTGGGCAAGGAAACGCCAAACACAGCATCGCTTTCTGAGCTGATATTGATTTAAGATCTTGTTGAGATTTAAGATCAAGATGAGATCACAAAGACAACAAGACATAATAAAAGCAAGGCATTTGTTGACTCATTGACAGGAACTCAGAAGGTTTTCTTTATCCCTTCCTGGTAGCATATCCCTGCCTTTATTGATTAAGTATTTCATGTAATTGAGGTTGTGATACAATTGTATGTAATCACAACCTTCATGAAGGTTCTAAACAGGTTAAGTTTAGCAGTAGGATGAGTAGAATATCAAGCATACAATATTTACAGGTTAAATCACTAAGCACAAAGTTACATCACTGCACAGTGACCAGACGCACTATGGGGGTACGCTCAGGAACCAGAGACACTGGGGGTACGCTGAGGGACCAGAGACACTGGGGGTACGCTCAGGGACCAGAGATACTGGGGGTACACTGAGAGACCAGAGACACTGGGGGTACACTGAGGGACCAGAGACACTGGGGGTACACTGAGGGACGAAACACTGGGGGTACACTGAGGGACCAGAGATACTGGGGGTACACTGAGGGACCGAAACACTGGGGGTACACTGAGGGACCAGAGACACTGGGGGTACGCTCAGGGACCAGAGACACTGGGGGTACGCTCAGGGACCAGAGACACTGGGGGTACACTGAGGGACCAGAGACACTGGGGGTACGCTCAGGGACCAGAGACACTGGGGGTACGCTCAGGGACCAGAGACACTGGGGGTACGCTCAGGGACCAGAGACACTGGGGGTACACTGAGGGACCAGAGACACTGGGGGTACGCTCAGGGACCAGAGACACTTGGGGTACGCTCAGGGACCAGAAGCCTACCTCTTGTTGCGTCTCCTGTTGTCGTCCACCAGGTGCGTGGCGATCCTCTTCTTCAGTCTGTCAGCGCGCTCACACAGGTCTTCGTTCAGGCCACCGGCGTACAGGCAGAACAGCGCCAGAGGCACGGTCACGCGGAGAGAGGTGATTTCACGCCGCAAGTCGTTGATCGCCTCCATTTTCTAAACAAACCACAAGAATGAACAGTAGACCGGCTGAGATTGTTGAAGTGTTTCCCCCAGAGTCTCATAGGAGAGTGGGGTTAAGTATTGGTGTAAAGGTGTTTACCCTGGCGAAGCCCTCCAGAGAGTGCTCCGCGCTCAGGAAGGAGGTCACGTCTCGGTCAGCCTGGCCGTCCAGTAGGAGGCTGTACTCCTCATACACCTTCACATACCTACGAAGGTCAGAGTCTCTTTAGGCAAGGCAAGGCAAGGCAAGGCAAGGCAACTTTATTTATATAGCACTTTTCATACACAAGGCAGACTCAAAGTGCTTCACATATAAACATTGTCATACAACAAAATAAAATAATAGATAAGTAAACGAAAACATATGCAAAGAAATGGGTAAAATAGAAAGTTAAGAAGGCATTTTAGTATTAAAATAGAAAATAAAGGCAAAGTTAAAAAAGCTTTTTAGAAAGTGCAATGTATTTATGATTTAGCAGAAAGCTAAAGCAAATATAAAAGTCTTCAGTCTTGTTTTAAAGGTGCTCAGAGTTGGGGCAAGTCTTAAATCCTCTGGGAGTTTATTCCAGCTATTTGTTGCATAGTAACTAAATCCTGCTTTCCCATGTTTCGTGTTTACTCTGGGGATAATTAACAGATTGGTCTCAGAGGATCTTAGTGGTCTAGAAGGCTTATGTAGTGGAAGCATATCAGGCCTAAACCATGTAGGGATTTATAGGTTAGCAACATGATTTTAAAATCAATTCTCTGACCTACAGGAAGCCAATGTAACGATTTCAGAATTGGTGTAATATGTTCAAATTTTTTGGTCTTTGTTAGAACTCTAGCATTAGCCTTCTGAACAAGCTGAAGCTTCCTCAGAGTTTGTTTTGGGAGACCTGTAAGGAGACCATTGCAGTAATCAAGCTTACTAGTGATAAAGGTATGTACAAGTTTTTATAAGTCTTCGGTGGACATGAGCCCTCTAAGTCTTGATACATTTTTTAAGGTGATAATATGCCGATTTCGTAACTCATTTGATGTGACTGTCGAAATGTAAATCTTTTTTCTGTTTTCAGGGACAGAGAGTGAAGGTGTTGGGTTACTTTAAGCCTTTCCATTTTAGAACCAAATACAATTATCTCTGTTTTGTCCTCATTTAGTTGAAGGAAATTTCGGCACATCCATTCTTCATCGTCATTTGGTGATAGCGATACATAGATGTGTGTCATCAGCATAGCAATGATGGTCAATATTGTTATTTTGCATGATTTGCCCAAGTGAGAGCATGTAAATGTTGAATAAAGAGGGTCCTAAGATTGAACATTGTGGGACTCCACATGTCACGTTGGTTGATTCTGATACAAAGTCGCCAATGGAAACAAAGTAGTTCCTATTTTGTAGGTAGGACCTGAACCAATTTAAGACAGTGCCTGAAAGCCTCACCCAGTTTTCTAACCTGTCCAGAAGTAATGTGTGGTCTACAGTGTCGAATGCAGCACTGAGGTCAAGTAGCATTAGTATTGAGGTTTTGCTAGAGTCTGTGTTAAGACGGATGTCGTTTACAACTTTAATAAGGGCGGTCTCAGTGCTGTGCAGGGGTCGAAATCCTGATTGGAAGGTGTCATAGCAACCAGTTGATGCCAGGAAGTGATTAAGTTGCTGGAGGACAACTTTCTCAATGATTTTACTTATGAAGGATAGATTTGATATTGGTCTGAAGTTGTTAATAATAGAGGCATCTAGGCTCCGCTTTCTTAAAAGGGGTTTAATAACTGCAGTTTTCAAAGCTTTTGGGAAATTGCCTGACTGGAGAGAGTTGTTAACTATCTGCAATATGTCTACTGCTAGGCAGTCGAAGACATTCTTAAAGAGGTTGGTAGGTAAAGTATCAAGGCAACAGGTGGATGGCTTTAGTTGTGTCACAGTTTCCACAAGATTTTGAGAGTCTATAACATTAAAGCATGCCATACTTGCCACGTTACTTTTGCCTGAACAGGGTGGTAGTCCAACATTTTTGTTTGAAGTGGAGATATTGATGGCTTGTCTGATGCCTTCAATTTTATCAGTATAAAAAGCTGCAAACTCATTGCATTTCTGCGTGGAACGGAGATCAGGTGAAATTTGTGTTGGGGGGTTGGTCAGTCTGTAAACAGTTGCAAACAGGGTTTTTGCATTATTAGTGTTGGTTTTAATGATATTGGAGAGAAATGTTTCTCTAGCATTTTTTAAGGCTAAATTGTAGGCACGGAGGCTCTCTTTATAGATATCATGGTGAATATGAAGTTTTGTTTTACGCCAGATGCGTTCAACCTTCCTGCATTCTTTTTTCTGTGCTGTTACAGAAGCAGCTTTTCTCCAGGGTGCCTTTTGCTTTCCAGAAATCGTTTTAACCTTATAAGGTGCAATGACATCAGCAGAACATGGGTTGAGAGGTGGTAGCAAGGAGATGGCCTTCTTAAAAAGTATATTAGAATCTTCATTGATATACCGTTTTTTCACAGTATTTGATTTTGTCTGTATGTCAGGAATAAAAGATATGTTAAAGAAAACACAAAAGTGGTCAGACAAGGAAGGATCAGTCACAGAGAGATCAGAAACATTGAGGCCCTTTGTGATAACCAGGTCTAGAGTGTGCCCCTTACAATGAGTAGCCTCTTTCACATGTTGAGACAGTTCAAATGTGTCCAAAATGGTAAAAAGTTTTTTTGCACACTTGTCATTCAAATCATCAGTATGAAAATTGAAGTCACCAGTTATAACTAGACAGTCAAATTCTGTGGAGATGCTAGACAATAATTCTGTGAAGTCAACGAAAAAATGTGCAGAATATGTGGGTGGCCTGTAAATAATTAATAGGAGAACTCTGGGGGAGCATTTCAATACAGCACTAAGGTATTCGATGATGGAAAATCCCCAAATAACATCTGTTTCCCCTGAAATACATTTTTAAATACAGCAGCAACCCCTCCACCTCTTTTTCCAGATCTACATGCATCAAAAAAGTTATAGTTGGGAGGAGCTGTCTCTATCAGAATGGTTGCACTGTTATTTTGTTCCAGTCATGTTTCAGTTAAAAACATAAAATCCAGTTTAGAAGTGGTAATAAAATCATTAACTAAAAATGATTTGTTATTAAAAGACCTCACATTAAGTAGAGCCATCCTGATGGTGTTGTTGATAGGCTTTAAGGTTGTTTTTGGTTTGGAGGCAATAGATATGACATTTGTGAGGTTAGCAGTGTGTCTACGTTTCCCTATGTTTACTCTCTTAGTGGTTACAGCATGAATGCAAAAGTTGCCCTGTTTTGACGTAGGCTTGGGTTCACGGGATAATGTGAAACTTCCTTTATACTGTGTCTACGGCTGAACCCTTTTTTGTCTCAGTAATACTCAGGACTACTATCAGTACAGGGGGGGGGGGGGGGGGGGGGCGCTGGGGCGCCATCCTCTTGGGTGTTATCAGCCTGTGGCCATGACGTGGCGATGCTATCATTGACACAGATGCAAGTTTGATGCCAACATATTCCAGTTTCTTAAATTCAGCTGGAAAATCGCAAAGGGAGGAGTCATTGGGGCTGGAGTTGTTTTGTGGCTAAGGGAGAGATGAGGCTGGACGTCATCGTCGATGCAGAGGAGGAATGCAGAGGAGGGGGGTGGCCGTTCCTCGCAAAGCCAGCATCAGCGATTGGGGAAGGCACAGTGTTGATGGCGTCGGGCGGGCTGTTGTCTCTCTTCAAGGTCTGTGGGCTGTCTGCTATCTGTGTGTCAGATAGTGGCAGAGTAGATGTTTGGGACTATCTGAACATCTTGGGAAGCTGTAGTCTCGCTTCTTCTCAACCTGTGCTCTGACTGTGGCCTGTGCGTCAGACCATGGAGATTTGTGGGAAAGCGAGAAGAGAAGATTGTCCCTTAACAGTTTTGAGCCTAACCTGTTTGGGTGTAGGCCATCTGCTCTGAAAAGATATTTGCGCCCCCAGAATAAGTTGAAATTGTCAATAAAGCCCCTTCCTCTTTCATTGCAGACTCTGGAAAGCCATATATTCAGTGCAAGTAGATGACTGAATCTGTTTATTCCCCTGTCAACTGCTGGTATGGGTCCACTGATGAATGCCTTAATGTGTATTTTTTCCAGTGTATCCAATAGATCAGTGTAATCCCTCTTCAGAAGTTCTGACTGTTCTCTTTGAATATCATTAAATCCTGCATGCACAATAATCTGTGAGATTTTGGGGTTTTCCAATATGATTGTGGCTAGTTTCTGGTTGATATCACTAACCATTCCATATTGTTGCATGTTTTGATCTTCTTACCGGTTATATCCTTGATGGTTGAGTCTCCAACAATCAGAGTGTCTGGTTCATCTGCTTTCTGTGAGATGGGCCCTTGTTGGCTCCGTTGCGACTGGTTCTTGTTCCATCTCTGTCCGTACCGTCCGTCCGGACACATTTCGGGGGTCAGGGGTGCACAGGTGGCCGACGCATGCGCAGCTCGCCTCCATGGCGACTGGTTCTTGTTTCGTCTCTGTCCGCACCGTCCATCCGAACGCATCTCGGGGCTCAGGGGTGCACGGGTGGCCGACACATGCGCAGCACGCTCCATGGCGACTGGTTCTTGTTCCGTCTCTGTCCGCACTGTCCGTCCATCTGGGGGCTCAAGGGTGCATGGCTGGCAGGCGCGTTCGTGGACTCTTGAAGTGGCAGGAACCGGTTCTTCAGCGGCAGGGTTCATTTCAGTGACGGGCTAATCCGGCTGATACATGCAACTTTAACTTTGGGTAGCTTAGCATTTGGCGTTGAGTGAACTTGTTCACTCAACGCTCAGATTCCCTCAGATTCACTTTGGTATGTTGTTTTGGCTTAGCGCCGACTCTGTGCCAGTGAGATGCAGCTGGAACTGTCTCTCTCTTGTCCAGCTTCGGGAAGGATACAGTGTAGCTTTGATCATCTTGTTGTGTATTTGTCTGAGTTAGCTCAGCAAACTCACCCATCGGCACTGTATCCTGGAGGAGTCCTTTGCATTTTTCTAATTTCTATTCTTTTAATTTTTTTAATATCTAATTCGTTTCAAATAAAGCCACTGTCTGTTGCAGTCTGTGCATTTCCCAGTCTCCGTGCCTGAGATATCCGAGTACAGAGGCATGTTGGCGATAGGAAAGTCCAAGGCTTTTTCTGCGGGCTGATCCGGGAGTCATAAAAAGTGCCAAAATGTATTGTTGAATCAAGCGATGGAGGATGACGGAAACAAACTATATACTGTTAGGTATTATGAGCATGAAATAAAATTAGAGCTGTCAGTTAAACGCGTTATTAACGGCGTTAACGCAAACCAAATTTAACGTCGTTAAAAAATTTAACGCAATTATTTTATAATAAATAAAAAAATATATATATATTTTTTTTTTTCTTTGGCTCAAAACAAAGAAGCAGTAGCCTGACTGCTATGTTCAAATGAAATTTGTTCAAAGCAGTCGTTTAATTGCACTATAGGCTCTTTTTTTTGTATCGTCCTGTTTTGATCAGTATATGCCAATGTCGTTATCAATAAAAAATCATTTGCACAAGGCAAGCCGATGCAATTCACCATGTTGATAAGAGAATTAAAATGAGAAGAATTATGGGACCAAAAAATCAAGGGATATTTAGCATAGAAAAATTATTTGCGATTAATCGTGAGTTAACTATGACATTAATGCGATTAATCACGATTAAATATTTTAATCGCTTGACAGCTCTAAATAAAACAAAATAAAGTAGATCTGAACGATGAATCAAGTAGTTTTTTCCAATGCCTAGCGGAGCTTCGGGAAACATGACCTCTCTCTCTGCTGCCCCTTATCAAACCTCTCTCTCTGCTGCCCCTTATCAAACCTCTCTCTCTGCTGCCTCTTACCAATAGATAATAATTTAAATAATTCTATTGGTCTTATCTTTCAACATGCTGTGCTCCTGTGATCAATGAGATCTAACCCTTCAATGAAAAGCTAGTTATCTAATGTTAGGACTTTAAGACAATGTAATTAATATCATCTAAAGCTGCGTTCACACCAAAAGCGACAGGGCGACAAGACTCCATACAAAGTCAACGTAGAGAGGCGTACCAGACAACTTTTTTCGATAGAAAAACCTGAGGCACGACTTGATGAATGGCGCGGCATGAACGCCCTGGTACGGGCGAGCGTGTCAAGCAGATTTAGTAGCGGGATACGTCACTCGAGTTGAACTATTTTATTAAACATTCACAAATCACTACCGCAACGGAATTTGTGACTGGTCGCGCGACCAAACTTAGGCGGAAACGTGACCAGGCGACCAAATTCGCGTTTGGTAACGCAAAGTAACATGTATTATAACATTACGTCTTACTGCCTGGGCCCCACGGTGGTGTGAAGGCAGAGTAACATGTATTATAACATTACGTCTTACTGCCTCGGCCCCACGGTGGTGTGAAGGCAGAGTAACATGTATTATAACATTACGTCTTACTGCCTGGGCCCCAGCGTGTTGCGGTGGAAGATGTCCTGGGCCTGCTGGATGATACTGGTGACCAGCGCCTCATTGGGCCGAACCGCGTCCAGCCACAGGCTAGCTCTCGGTGGGGATGGCTCGCACTCCACCTGGGTTAGGGTTAGGGTTTGAGATGTACAGGGTCAAGATATACAGGGCTAGGGTCAAGATCTACAGGGTTAGGGTCAAGATATACAGGGTTAGGGTCAAGATCTACAGGGTTAGGGTCAAGATCTACAGGGTTAGGGTCAAGATATACAGGGTTAGGGTCAAGATCTACAGGGCTAGGGTCAAGATATACAGGGTTAGGGTCAAGATATACAGGGTTAGGGTCAAGATATACAGGGCTAGGGTTAGACGGGGGAGAAGCAGAGAGGGCAAGGGACTCACATCCTGGTTAGATGAAGCCAAACCCTAACTCTGTATATTTAACGTAACCCTGTATGTCTCACACTAACCCTGTATATCTAACCCATGAAGAAGAGTTGTTCTTGGAGGTCTTCAGTGTACCGAGGGCCCCTACGGATTCGGTTTTTTGCTTAGGAAATATTTTTTGCTAATGAGATAACCTGGAAATACTCGGAGGAAAGGTTAGGGTTCGGAAGTATAGCGGGGTTAGGATGTATAGCAGGGTTAGGGTTATAGCGGGGTTAGGGTTATAGCGGGGTTAGGGTTATAACGGGGTTAGGGTTAGGGTGTATAGCGGGGTTAGGGTTATAGCGGGGTTAGGGTTACAGGGGTCAGGGTTACAGGGGTTTACAGCGGGGATGCCTACCCGCGGCAGCTGCTCTGCGCTGAGGAGGATGTCGCTGAAGGCTTTGTGGATGAGCTCCCAGCACTCCTGCAGGCTGGGCCTGAAGACCAGCCGGGGGCCGTCGGCCAGCACCCTGAGCAGCAGCGGCTGCGGCTGCACGAAGCGCAGCTCGTCAAAGCCCTGAAGCAGGTCATTACCGCCCTGGGCCCGGTCATTACCGCCCTGGGCCCGGTCATTACCGCCCTGGGCCCGGTCATTACCGCCCTGGGCAAGGTCATTACCGCCCTGGAGCAGGTCATTACCGCCCTGGAGCAGGTCATTACCGCCCTGGAGCAGGTCATTACCGCCCTGGAGCAGGTCATTACCGCCCTGGAGCAGGTCATTACCGCCCTGGAGCAGAGAAACAAAATGAGAACTCACCTCAACCAAACTAAACCAAACTACGCTAAACTAAACTAGGCTAAACCCAAGAAGATGACACTACCCTTAACCAAGCTATTATAGCCAAAACTAGAATAATCCAAACCAAAGTACACTAGCTGGAACAACAGCTAAGCTCAGTTCAGCTAAACTAGACTAAACTCAGCTCAGCTCAGATAATCTAAATCAGCTAAATTAAGCTAAACTAAGCTATGCGTCACCATCAGAGACAGAGTCTAGGACCTGGTGTAGGACCTGGTCTAGGCCTGGGTCTAGGACCTGGTCTAGGACCTGGTGTAAAACCTGGTGCAGGACCTGGTCTAGGACCTGGTGTAGGACCTGGAGTAGGACCTGGTGTAAGACCTGGTGTAGGACCTGGTGTAGGACCTGGTCTAGGACCTGGTGTAGGACCTGGTGTAGGACCTGGTGTAGGACCTGGTGTAGGACCTGGTCTAGGACCTGGTGTAGGACCTGGTGTAGGCTGATGAAGTGGAGGAGGTCCTGCAGCGAGGCGATGACCAGGCTGCGGAGCTGCAGGGACATGAGGGCCCCCACGCAGGAGAACAACTCGCTGTGGTCCCTCGGGGAGGGCGCCTCCTCGCTCTGCGGACCCAGAGGGCCCCCCAGCCCCTTGAAGGCCCCAAGCAGGGAGCAGCAATGTGGAAGCCACCTGGAAGAGCACCCCAATGAGGGTTAGGGTTAGGCTAACCTTAACCTAACCTTAGGCTAACCTTAGCCTAACCCTAACCTAGGCTAACCCTAACCCTAACCCCGATGAGGGTTATTTCAACGGGTTAAATATGTCCAGATTGCACCGGGAACCAGGATTTTTCTGTCCACACCATGATCTTAGCAGTGCTCTATTGGGAATATGGATCACATATTATTTTTATTTGTAAGGACTCCAACTGAAACTACTTTCACAATTTGTTCGCCTGCCAGTATAAAGTATTGGTTTGTCATTATTTCCCTACACATTTCTGCCGAGGGTTGGAACAAAGCTGCATGGGAACATTTTGCGCTGTCTGAAACGCAGTTGGCAACAACAACAGAACAATGGTATCCAGGCGGGCGCTACCCTTGAAAATATCAACAAACGCTAGAAAAAGAAACCCTTTAAATGGCTTCTGGCCGACCGAGCTCACCTGCTGACGAGGTTGTTCCTGGCGTCCTGGCAGTGTGTCTCCACCAGCTTTCCAAACTCAGACGGAAGGAGTGGGAGACTGGAGGAGAGAAGGTCCTTCAGCCTCACAAACCTCAGGGAGGAGAAGCTTAGAGGGCCAGGACAAGGAAAAGTGGGGAGAAAAAAAGATGAGCTGTGATAAATGCCCCCGTTTAGGAACAGGCTCACGTTAAGAGACAGAGGTCAGAGGTCCAACCTGGTCAACCAGACTTCCTGCAGGAGCAGCATGATGGGGTTGGTAGTGAAGAGGTGCTGGCTCTGCCACCCATGAGCCTCCCGGTACCGGCTGCTCCAGGGCACTGGGCTGCGGATCACCCTCCGGGGGTATTGCCGGGGCCGGCTGGAGATCAGCAGGCGCTCGCGCTCCGCCCTGTCCCTCAGGATGTAGTCCACTGGGGTTAGGGTTAGGGTTAGGTTAAGGGTTAGGGTTAGGACGGGAGAACGTCATGTAGAGGGAGGTCTCGGTCACAGCCTTAACGGTTAGGGTTAGGGTTAGGGTTAGGTTAAGGGTTAGGGTTAGGACGGGAGAACGTGATGTAGAGGGAGGTCTCGGTCACAGCCTTAACGGTTAGCTGATAGAGCACACTTCAACACAAGGACTTTAAGGGCAGGAGTCACATTAAACGGATTCAAAGGACAAAGACGAAAATAAAAAATAAAACAGAAGAGGCGTAAGTAAACAAGCTCGATCAATGGCTGATGGAGTTTTCTATATGACTTTCATGATGCCCTCACAAGTCCCCTTCAGTGAAAGGCCAGACACAGTGTCCTTCAAGTAGCTGCTTTACCTTGAGCTTTGTGCCTGAACCCTCCATAAGTGAAATGTGTAGGCTGTTGATGTCTCGATAAGTGCAACATAATAAGTGCAACATGAGGGAACCATGAGCGCGTGGACCTGCTCCATACCGATGCTCTTCCTCAGACTGAAGTCGTAGTCGGCCTTCACCTCCTGCAGCAGAGCGTCCTGCAGGCTCTGGGTGCTGCTACTGTCCCTGGCCACAGGGGGTAGCAGCCCCATGATGTTGTCTATCTGTTGGGGCGGCAGGGTGGCCAGCATGCAGGCAGGGATGCCGTTGGTCACGTAGTGGAAGTACCTCTGTGGGCATGAATGCAGAAAGAGGGCCAATATCGTCACCCTAAAGTCTTGTTATTCAGAAGGCCTGGAACACAGCATCCATTAACTCTGCATCAGGACCCAACCACTAATCAGGTAAAGTGCCTTGATTGACATGCTAGCCCGACCAATTACGGGCCGTACTTAGGGACCGTACTTATGAACCGAGCCGTAGGGAACCCAGGCCACCGAATGGGTCTGATGCTGAACCGGAGAGAGTGCGCTTCACACTCACCTCCAGGTCTAGGTTAGGGTTAACCCTAACTAACCTTAACCCTTCACACTCTCCTCCAGGTCTAGGTTAGGGTTAACCCTAACTAACCTTAACCCTTCACACTCACCTCCAGGTCTAGGTTAGGGTTAACCCTAACCTAACCCTTCACACTCACCTCCAGGTCTAGGTTAGGGTTAACCCTAACCTAACCCTTCACACTCACCTCCAGGTCTAGGTTAGGGTTAACCCTAACTAACCTTAACCCTTCACACTCACCTCCAGGTCTAGGTTAGGGTTAACCCTAACCTAACCCTTCACACTCACCTCCAGGTCTAGGTTAGGGTTAACCCTAACCTAACCCTTCACACTCACCTCCAGGTCTCTCTCGCTGGGACCCGTCCCGGCAGCCTCCCTTCTCCGCTCCTCACTGCGCATGAGGTCCAGCTGCTCTCCAGGGCTGAGGGGCCGCCTGCTGGCGCCCGGGGGGTCCCTGGGGCCCGGGGGGTCCCTGGGGCCCGGGGGGTCCCTGGGGCCGGACCTGAACCTGCACACAGCCAGGAGGGGACATCATCATCCTCACTGCGAGGTGTCGATGTATAGTATATAGTAGTATAGTATGTACAGTATACTATACTGCTATATCGTATATCCTCACAGAGTGGTTATACTATTATATACTATACTACACACTATACATATACTTATAAATACAATACTACTATATACTATACACACTATACTACTACATACAATACTTCTATATACTAAACCTACTAGTATATAGTACAATAATAAATGAAATTTGTATAGCGCTTAATATGGTACTCTAAGATGCTTAAAGTATAGTATAATAGTTTGGAGTATAGTATGTAGCAGTATAATATGTAAAGTATAGTATATAGTATGTATAGTATGCATATGAAGTAGTAAAGTATGTATGGTATAGTATGTATAGTATATAGTAGTATTGTATTAAGAAGCATTGTATGTATAGTATAGTATGTATTATATATAGAAGTAGTTTGTATAGTATAGTATATAGTAGTATAGTATATAACGTATAGTATGAAGTAGTATAGTATGCATAGGTAGTATTATAATATGTATAGTTTATTATGTATAGTAAAGCTTATAGTAGTACAGAATGTATAGTATGCACATTATATTTTCTCAAGTTAATTGTGTATTTCTTGTGCATAATCACCTTCCTCTGAATGTCGACTTATTTCTCCTTCCCTCCACTAAAGAGGCTGAGGTCAAGATAAAATGACCACTTAGTGGTAGAGGTTAACATTAGGGTAAAATGACCACCTTGAGGTTGTGGTTGTTTTTAGTATTCTCTGGAATTTTGCCTTTAACATAAAAAACATGAAATGTTATTTTTCTCCCAGGGTACATAACCCAGAGAGTTGGGGTTAAGGTAACTGAAGGATACCTGAGGATACATGAGGTGGGAAGGTTAGGGCTGGGGTTAGGGTTAGGGTAACTGAAGGATACAGGAGGTGGGAGGGTTAGGGTTAGGGTAACTGAATGATACAGGAGGTGGGAGGGTTAGGGTTAGGGTATCTCAAGGATACAGGAGGTGGGAGGGTTAGGGCTGGGGTTAGGGTAACTGAAGGATACAGGAGGTGGGAAAGTTAGGGTTAGGGTTAGGGTAACTCAAGGATACAGAAGGTGGGAGGATTAGGGCTGGGGTTAGGGTAACTGAAGGATACAGGAGGTGGGAGGGTTAGGGTTAGGGTAACTCAAGGATACAGGAGGTGGGAGGGTTAGGGCTGGGGTTAGGGTAACTGAAGGATACAGGAGGTGGGAGGGTTAGGGTTAGGGTAACTGAAGGATACAGGAGGTGGTAGGGTTAGGGGGGTCGTGCTTCCTCCTGTGGCGGCGCTGTGGCAGACGTTGCACCCTCAGGTCGCAGGCGCAGGGGCTGTAGTTGTTGGCGATGGACTCGCTAGGGGTGCGGTGGTGGCGCTGCTCTTTGTATGGGACCCCCAGGGTCCGACAGGACTGGTTCTGGATGATGGGGGGATACTCACTCTGCCTTAGGAAACTCTGGAATCATGGAAGGAGAGAACCCACGTCAAGTGCTGAGATCCTGTGTGGGCCATCAGATACCACTCGTTTTACAGACGCTATTATCCAAAGCTGCCAAAGCTAATTATAATAATAACCTAAACACCATTATCATTACTATGCTTAATACTCCCAAAATGGAGGCTTCAGTGCGATCTGACGCCCCAATGTTCACGGTATAGGTCTATAGGTTTGTGTCTCTAGGAGTGAAGTGATGGAAATGTCTTACTTGGTAGAGGTCTGACGGTACCTCGCCTGCAGCTATAGGAAGGGTTCCTAATGGGCCCTTATCATCTCCATCCTTAAGATAGAAACACAAAGTGGTGCAACCAAATCCTCAGTAGCTGCTGGGATAATAGTTTTTCAAGCTTGAACCTTGAAAAGCAAATTAATTTCAATATTCAGGAATAGTATGAGGTTACCAATAAGCCCAGGCTTTTGAAACACAACAGGGGAAGATAAACAGCCAAATCTTGATTTTAAATGTTAAAAGTGCTTTTGGGCTAGGTTGACGTCATGCGACCTGGAGAAAAGGCGCGTTCATGGTCCTGGTATAACAAGAGGCCTGGTCAGTGATGACACTCACGCTTACGCTACGGAATCTAAAAGTTCTTCACAGTAGGGTTTTTTTATACGATAAAAACAGTCAGAACTAAACAGAACTTAGTAGGATCAGTTTCAAGTTTGCCAGCCTTTATTTCCTTGTAGCCTATTACCTACTTTCTTTTTGCTTTTAATTATGAGAAGTGCATTGTATCGCCACTGTATGGAGGGCTACACCTGCCCTTATCTAGAGCTGGTTTACCACTACACAACGTTTAATGGTAAACAAAAATGCATGCTTGATATTATGTTCATGCGTGTAACTAATAAACAATATGTCACCAACTTGGCAACTTTCTTAACAAAATCTGGTCCCAGTTGCCGAACGGAAGTAGAATCATCAGAGCGTCATGAGATGTCGTTCACCAGAACTTTCTGATGTTGCGAAAATGTTTTTCCCATGATTCCGAGCGATGTGAATGCGTTCACATCGCATGCGTTCACATCGAAAACTGTTCAAAGCACTTTCCTCCGAGCTTTAGGTCCGAACCTCCGAAACTCCCGGAAATTCCGAGCGTTTTGAAGGCGGCATTAGCCGTCTCGTCTTGATATATGAAATAAGTATAATAACCAACGTCGATTTATTATATTTACCACAATCCAATATCGGAATGTTCCACTCAAACGTGTACAGGAAAAATGCACCAAATCATTTTTAAACTTAAAAAAAATAAAACGGTTATTAGTTATTTGTTTCATAATCAACAAAACGTTTTTGCGTCAGAAACCACGAATGAAGCCGATCCGCTGTTGGTCAATGGTCTTCTTTCCTTAATAAATCAATGTTCATTAATGTATTGAAGAACAAAATAAACGTTGTTCACGGTTTATTAAATTAAATTAAGAATTACCTTCTGTGGTTCACTGCTTCGACGGAGATTCTCCATTGAGACAAGTTAAATGGACTCTAATGGCTTTTTAAATTATGCTTATATTGTATTGTTATCCTGATAAACGTAGCTTTCATTTCTGCTTCCCATCCAGTTGTTTAGCGTTGGGCTTCAAGTGCACCTTGACTACACTGCTGACCTGAGCCTGCTCACTGCTTCAGTAGGGTAGGGGACTACTTTTTTTGGATTCAATGCGCTGTCAGAAGGGCACGGGACTACTATGTTCTCTTGGGCAACAGGAGCAACCACCGCTTCCATGTTGCTAAGCAACGTCATCCAAGGCAACAGTTTCTAGAACAAACCGCCCCCCCCTTCCCATCAAAGTAATCATACTATAAAATAAAAGTAATACAAATAAAAAAGTAAAGATTGTAGCGATTCAGTCTCTCATATACCCCCTTCAAACCTAACCTATATTTAGATCGTTAAAAAAAATATCTTGCATAACGTCGAGCTGCTAGAGAAAAGGATGGCCGCCAGAGGTCAGAGTTGACCAAGTGACCAGTAATTAAAGGAAGGACTCTAATGGTCATACTTTGCAAAATGAAAGGAACACATCGCTTTAAGTGGGGCACAGGTGACGGCAAAATGCGGATGAAATTGCAGTTATCCTGCTTAAAATTTGATTACTCCGATTTCACAGTGAGGCTGAATGAATGTGAGCAGTGGTGCCGCCTATTTTATTGTAGTGGGTATACTGTGATGATTCCCTCCCAGCCTCGTACAAACCCGTCCCACCGGTACGTGTACGTGTGTGGCGCTTATGGGGTGTCTCACCAACGCAGGGGTCTACAAACCGCTGATTTAAGAGTATAACGATTATCAACAATCATGGAAAGCTGAGTAGGTTTATCAGTTTTAATAACTATGAACAAATAGAACACAAAAATGACAAGTTGTCCTTTGTATATCTATAGTAGCAATAGCACATGCTAAACAAGGACAAAATCTACTCAAAATAATTTAATGAACTGTTTACAACCATGGCTAACCAGTGCATGAGAAGAAGATGACAGGAGACTAATGTTTCACTCTTTCAATTGCTCTAATTTGAGCTCTTACTGTTGTTATCTAACATACCATCATTTGCATAGTGATTAACATTATGAATTTCAATACATACCAACTGTATGTTGGCTGACATTTAACTAACTTTTTTTTCCCTCCACTCTAACCAAGGATGCCTGTTTTTAAATTCCCTAGCCTGACACCCAGTCTGAAAGGCTGGCCAGGGGTTCTCATCTAAAAGTAGCAAGGAGATATAAAGTGGAATTAAAACATTGTCTTCTGTTGAATACTTGTTATGTGGTTTACACACACACACACACACACACACACACACACACACACACACACACACACACACACACACACACACACACACACACACACACACACACACACACACACTTTTACTATTGTGTACTGTACAATAAGATGTAATAAAAGTGATTCTGATTCTGACACACACACACACACACACACACACACACACACACACACACACACACACACGCACACACACGCGAGAAGGAGGGGCTCGGCCCGCCAACTAACGTGCAGAGTTGCAGGGGCAGCTTCGCGCTTCGTAACAGAGAAAGGGCAGGGGAAATTTTATGAATGGTGAATGTAGGAGATATCTTCCCCTGCTTAAAGTATTTTATTGCAGTTATACCCAACCGGTATTTGCGAAAAATAAAGACAGAAGTGAAAGATCTGTCACAAGACGATTGATACGTATCCGTGCACATTTTTAAGTGGGTATACGCAAATCCTGGTGCGTTAGTGGGTATACGGCGTATACCTGCGTATCACGTAGACTACACCACTGAATGTGAGGCATAATTACCTTAGCCATTATTTAATGCTCTACAACTAGATAATCATTAAATCGTCAGACTATTTTGAAAAGTCCTACTATGGGATGTCCATTGTTACAACTCTTGGCCAGAGTGAGTGAGATTACTTTCAATCTTTATTTAAGGGGCGTGCGATGAGGTAATTAGACGCTGGTAAATAAGATGCATCATCTCGTCTTACCTTGTCAGATCGCGTGCTGAAGGGCGCACGTCACATGCTAGAAAAACCTGAACTGGGTGGGATTATGGACTGGAGGCAGGTAAGAGTTGGACCGGAGCCCAGGTATAGATGGAGCGGAGGGTAAAGGATGCACCTTCCCCCAGCCATAACCTTAAAGGGGACCTATTATGCTTTTTCGACTTTTATGACCTATAAACGTTGTTATAATGATTGATAGTCATGTTTAACCATACTAAAGTGTCAAATAATGCCGTACATGCATTTCGACGCATTCCCTGCTGACAGTCTGGGGTGGCTGTGCAGAGCGCTAAACACAAGGGACAACGTTTGCGATTCACTCGTTCACATTTCCGGGAAATCATCTACATAGAGGCACTCCTGCCGCGCCCCCATATGCCTGGTCAAATCTGCCCGCGCGCGCTGCAAGGAAGGTCACCAATCACAACGGAGTTGGGTTGGCAGGAGGGGGGCGAGAAGGCAGAGAAGGACGAAACGGAGCGTTGACAGAGAAGGCTGAAAGCGCCCAGATGAGAGGAAGAGTTTCCCGAAAATCTACATCCTTTTTTTTGTATGGCTAAACATGACTATCAATCATTATAACAACGTTTATAGGTCATAAAAGTCGAAAAGCACCTCTACCTTCCACTAACCCTAATCTCTTCCTTCTCCTAACCCTAAGTTGAACCTCTCCCTTCCTCTAGCTAGCCCTAACCCTAACCCTATGAAGTGCTAGAGGTGCAGATGGAGATGAAGGGAGAGAGGGGGAAGGAGATATCAGAGAGGAAAGGAGGGAGGGAGGGAGGGAGGAGAGGGAGATATCAGAGAGGGAGGGAGGGAGGGAGGGAGGGAGAAGGAGATATCAGAGAGGAAGGGAGGGAGGGAGGGAGAAGGAGATATCAGAGAGGAAAGGAGGGAGGGAGGGAGAAGGAGATATCAGAGAGGAAAGGAGGGAGGGAGGGAGAAGGAGATATCAGAGAGGAAGGGAGGGAGGGAGGGAGAAGGAGATATCAGAGGAAGGGAGGGAGGGAGGGAGGGAGGGAGAAGGAGATATAAGAGGAAGGGAGGGAGGGAGAAGGAGATATCAGAGAGGAAGGGAGGGAGGGAGGGAGAAGGAGATATCAGAGAGAAAGGGAGGGAGGGAGGGAGGGAGGGAGGGAGGGAGGGAGGGAGAAGGAGATATCAGAGGAAGGGAGGGAGGGAGGGAGGGAGGGGGGAGAGGGAGATATCAGAGAGGAAGGGAGTGAGGCAGAGGGAGACAGTGAAGGGCTCCCCTCTCCAACTAGCAGAGTTGGAGTTGTTGATCTAGTAGCGGTGACATAGGAAGAGAGTTGAGAAGGAAGAGAACAAAGAAGGTTCAGTACATCCACAGAATGGGCAGGACATCCCCAAACCTACGAGGTGGTTAACCCTAACCCAACAAGGTGCTTAACCCTAACCCTATGGCTTAACCCTAACCCTATGAGGTGGTTAACCCTAACCCAACAAGGTGGTTAACCCTAACCCTATGAGGTGGTTAACCCTGACACTATGACGTGGTTAACCCTAACCCTAGGAGGTGGTTAACCCTAACCCTAGGAGGTGGTTAACACTAACCCTAGGAGGTGGTTAACCCTAACCCTAGGAGGTGGTTAACCCTAACCCTAGGAGGTGGTTAACCCTAACCCTAGGCGGTGGTTAACCCTAACCCTATGAGGTGGTTAACGCTCATGATACGCTCCTAGAAAGAAGAAAAATACTTATAACATAATTGATAACATAGATTATACTTCAATAAATTAATGGAATACATAAGTACATATTATGCAGAAATAGATAGTGTGTATATATTATTTTAATGTAAACTTAAGCGATGCAACTTCTTTAAAACGCAGACCTGAACCAGACTGGCTGAGAAGCTCCTCATCCTCGGACTGACACCTTCCCTCTGACTGACACCTTCCCTCTGACTGACACCTTCCCTCTGACTGACACCTTGGCTCAGCTGGTGTCCTGGTGCCACACAAACAATCTCTCCTTAAACACAGAGAAGACTAAGGAGTTGATTATGGAGCCAAGGAAGAGAAGTGAGCACAGTCCATTACACATCGGCGAGACTCAGGTAGAGAGGGTGAAAACCTTTAAATTCCTCGGCACCTACATCAGCGAGGACCTCTCCTGGTCTCACAACACCCAGCACATTGCCAAGAAGTCTCAGCAGCGGCTATACTTTTTAAGAAAGCTGAGGAAATTTGGATTGTCATCCAAACTCCTCAGCAACTTCTACAGGTGTACAGTGGAGAGCCTCCTGTGCAACTCCATCACAGTGTGGTTTGGAAACTGCACGGTACAGGTAAGGAAGGCTGTCCAACGTGTGATTAAAACTGCACAATACATCTGTGGAGCAGCCTTCCCATCACTTCAAGACATTTACAACACCCGGGTTACAAATGCCGCTTTCACACCAAAAAGAACCGAGAGCCAGTTCCGGGCTGGTGCTAGGGCCAGTTCCAAACTGGTTCCAGCCTTACCCCAGTTAAGAACCGGTTGGTTTCACACCGGCGAGAGCCAGCCACGGAGCCGGCGAGAGCAACGTCATGACGTCACTGCAAACGTCTCCGCTTAGAGAGTAGTGAGCTTGGACAGAAGCATACGATACGGCCGACATCTTTCTTTATTCTGGGTGGAAATAGTAACATAGTTACGCCATTAAATGTGTTTATGGAAACATTTTTAGCGAGAAATGTGCATTTTACTTTCATAATGTTCGCTCGGTGAATGTGAAGGATGTTTGGTTTGATAGTTATGACGAAGAGGGAATTCTCCGTTCACTTGCATGGACATGGACTCATCTAGCTGCGTTGGCGCGTTGGAAGCGTTGAACCACCACACAATGATCAAGCGTCATCAACGCACCTAACAAGGTTAGGTGCGTTATCCAACGCGAGCGGTTGGTGTGGTCGTACCTTCAGAAGAAGAACCCTCGCGCCAGTTTCAAACACAACAACAACAATTTCGACTTCGATTCAATCCGTGTATGGTTCGTTCTTTGAATATTCAGATTTGAAACAAAATCAGAAAAAACAAAAAAGGACTGTTTTAAATCGGAATATTCAAAGAACAAACCATACACGGATTCACGTCCATTGTTTACTTCGGTGTTTTAAAAATGCCGCCCTTCGTTGGTCTTCCTGGGATAACCCCGCCCCCTGCCCCCTGCGTAAAAGCGGTTCTCGTTCTAGCCCAGCTCTAAAGTGGGGCCAGAGTTGAACCGGTTTTTAGGGGCCGGAGCCGGTTTTTTGGCGGTGTGAAACCAAAGCCCTGGCCCTAGCTCCGAACTGGCCCGGAACCGGCCCCGATTTTGCGGCGGTGTGAAAGGGGCAAAAGAGGGCACACAACATCACCAAGGACACTACACACCCCCAGCACACACTGTTCACCCTGCTACCATCTGGCAGACGCTACAGGAGCATGAAAGCCAGAACAACCAGACTTCAAAACAGTTTTTATCCACAGGCCATCAGGCTGCTGAATGACTCTCTCAAACACTGATGACACAGTGTATTTGCATTATATGCAATGCTGTGAACTGTATTTATTTTCATTTGCACTATGTACTTAGTTTATTTATCTACTTTTATTTTAAGTATATTTTGGGTGAAAGGAACTTGCAAATTAAGAATTTCATTGCCCAGTTTAAACTATGTTTCCATTGTGTTTATGACAATAAACTATCTTGTATCTTGTATGTGTGTACGTGTTGTGGCAGATGCCAGGGAGTGAGGGGAGTGGTAGGTCTTGCAACCTGCTGGCTCCACTCCCAAGCCATATATGGACTTCCTCCCATTAACGAGGCAGGCCTGAGGCCATTAAGATAGGGTGCTTGCTGATAAAGAGAGGAGCAGGCTACCACAAGCGAGAGTTAGGGCTAGGGCTAGTGAGCAGGCAGGATCTGTGTGATCGCCTGGAAGCTCGGTATGGCCGACTACAGAGAGCCTCTGCGTGAGCTTCTGTAAACCTTGTACGGCCAAGAGGGTAAGAAACCTGGTACTTAGATCGACAACCTGTGTACCGACCATTTCCTGTTTGAGGACCCTCCCGGCGACGACTCCTGAACACAGACTTTGGATTACCCTTTGTTTCACTCTGGTGATAATTAGTTTCCCTGTAAATAAACCCTCCCTTTGAACTGCTCCCTGTGTGTTGGGTCGTTTTGTCTATTCAACTTGGTAGCGTGGAAACCCCACACCCACTGGCCCGCTACAGTGTGTTATGATGTGTGTGTGAGTGTGATATGTGTGGTGATATCTGTAGTTCCACATGTTGCCACAAGGTGTCGGTAGCGGTCCTACTAATGAGTGATTACTGTTAATACAGGATAGATTTAGTACCGAGTTCATATAGTGAAGTCGCATGTAAGATGCTCCGTCTTTATAATAAATGACAAGTGCTAAACAAAGATTCTTTATTGAAATGAAGAACAAAACATGGTACCAGGAGTAAAAGACGTGAAGTGAGTGAGTTTCGGTTCTCGAAAAGCGGACAGTCGCCTACAAATTCGACGATGGAGAACTTGATGAGACCTCCCGGACACCTAAAGCTAACGGGAAACGTCGACAGTAATTGGCGCACATTTCAGCAACAGATTCGGCTCTACATCGAGGCAGTGGGGCTGGACAACAAACCGGACGCAAGAAAGGTAGCGTTATTACTCACTATAGCTGGGCCACAAGCCATTGAAGTATACAACACCTTCGTATATGAGGATGGGGAAGACCAATCCAAGTTTAATACAGTGCTAGCCAAGTTCGAAGCGTATTGTTCACCAAAAAAAAACGAGACGTACGAGAAATACGTATTCCGTTCAAGGCTGCAGCAGCCAGGGGAGAGTGTTGACGGCTTCGTCACAGACTTGAAGATAAAAGCACAATCATGCAATTTTGGAACCCTCAAAGATTCGATGATAAAGGACCAGATCGTATTCGGAATTGATGACAAGAAGGTTAGGGAAAGACTGATGAGGGAGACTGAACTAAAGCTAGATGGAGCGGTGAAAATAGCCCAGGCTAGCGAGCTAAGCAAAAAGCATGTGCGAACGTTCAGTGAAGCAGCGACTAGCAATGCTAACCTGCGAGAGATGGCAGATGTTGGCGCCATTTCTAAGCACCACAATGCACGTCGAGGACATTCCAGTGGACAGAAAACGGGACAGTGTCAGTGCAAACGGTGCGGCACACAGCATAAGCCCAGAGAATGCCCTGCTTTCGGCAAGCAGTGCAGCAACTGCCAAGGCAATAATCACTTTGCCAAACAGTGTTTTTCGAAACGAAAAGAGAAACAGAGAGGAAGATCGGTGAATGTCGTGGAAGATCCGGAATTAGGTGAGACATTCTTTATTTCCACTGTGAACTGTGAAGATGAACCAAAAGCACAGATAAATGCTGTTAAATCAGACAAATGGATAGCACCACTGCAAATTAATGGGACTGTAGTTACAATGAAGCTAGATACTGGTGGAAAAGCAAACTTGATTAGCATGTCAGATGTGAAGGCAATGAGAGAAAAACCAAAAATACAGAAGAAAACACTCGCACTAAAAGACTACAATGGACAGAGCATTGAGTGTTTAGGCACATGCAAGCTGGAAGTCACAGTCAAGGATAAAGTGCATCACCTGCTCTTCTCAGTTGTTCCTGAAGGACTTGATTCACTGCTAGGGGACAAAGCCTGTGAAAGCTTGGAGCTAGTGAAAAGAGTGTACCGGATCAACACCAGCATGACTGACTCACCTGACTCTGCTGACACGATCGTGCAGAACTTCTCCGACGTCTTCAGAGGTTTTGGTATGCTGCCATTTACATACAAAATTCAACTGAAAGACAACGCACAGCCAGTTGTTCATGCCGCAAGAAGAGTTCCACTGGCACTCAGAGACAGCTTGAAGAAAGAGCTGGAGCGGATGACGGCGCTTGGAGTGATAAAAAAGATCGAAGAACCAACGGAGTGGGTTAATTCCATGGTCTGCGTAAAGAAAAAGAATGGAGAGCTTAGGATATGCATGGATCCAAAAGACCTAAATGAAAATATCAAGCGTGAACACTACCAAATACCCAAGCGAGAGGAGATCACCAGCGAGATGGCAGGCGCCAGCTACTTCTCAAAAATGGATGCATCACAAGGTTTTTGGCAATTGAGGCTGGATGAGAGCAGTACCAAGATGTGTACGTTCAATACACCCTTTGGACGATACTGTTTCCAGAGGCTCCCCTTTGGAATTATATCCGCCTCTGAAATCTTTCATAGGGCAATGGAGCACATCATCGAAGGCCTGGATGGAGTAAGAGCCTATGTAGATGACATAATTATATGGGGGTCCACAATCCAGCAGCACAATCAGAGACTGACCAGTGTTCTAGAGCGAATACAAAATAATGGATTAAAGCTCAACAAAAACAAATGCCAGTTTGCTGCTCAAGAGATCGTGTTCCTCGGAGACAAGCTCTCAGCTCAGGGAATACAGGCAGATGAAGAAAAGATCAACGCCATAATGAACATGCCAAAGCCCACAGACAAACCAGGTGTCCTACGCATCATGGGAATGGTAAACTTCATCGGGAAATTCATACCCAATCTCTCAGCGAAAACAACTCACCTGCGTGAGCTCCTCCACAAAGAAAACAACTTCAACTGGACAGCCAACCATGAGCGCGAGTGGCTAAAGCTCAAAGATGCACTCACTGCCACACCTGTGCTGACATTCTTCGACCCAACCCAAAGAATCAAGGTGTCGACAGATGCTTCGAAAGATGGAATCGGTGCGGTACTACTACAAGCCGAAGGTGAGCACTGGAAACCTGTAGCATATGCATCTAGGTCAATGACAGAGACTGAGTGCAGATATGCACAAATTGAAAAAGAATGTCTCGGATTAGTGTTTGGCCTTGAAAAGTTTCACAGCTACATATACGGCCTACCCACCTTCACAGTTGAGACTGACCATCGTCCACTCGTTGCAATAATGAAAAAGAACCTGAATGAAATGTCACCACGGATACAGCGCATGATGATGAAGATGCAGAGGTATGACATTGAACTCATCTACACACCAGGCAAGCACCTCATTCTCGCCGATGCATTGTCAAGAGCTCCTATCAAGGGTTGTGCGAGCACGACTGAAGAAGATGTCCAGGTGCACGTCAACACGGTGTCCGCAGCGCTTCCTGTGTCCGACGCCAAGACCCGGCAGATCATCGACGAGACGGTGAAAGATCCAGAGCTACAGCGCGTCATGGAGAACATCCGGGATGGATGGGCTGCAGGATCCTGTCCACAGTTCTTCCACGTCAGAGGTGAGCTGAGTGTAGTCAATGGACTGTTGTTAAAACAAAACAGAATAGTCATTCCACGCACACTTAGAAAAGAGCTACTGCAGAGAATTCATGAAGGACACTTAGGTGTCGAAAAATGTAAAAGAAGGGCAAGAGACACAGTATACTGGCCAGGACTTAACAAAGACATTAACAACATGACAGGCAAATGCGAGACATGCCTGAAATACAGAAACAAACAAACAAAAGAGCCAATGACGGTAACTGATGTGACAACAACACCTTGGCACAAAGTAGGAATGGACTTGTTCCACCTGAAAGGAAAGGATTACTTGGTAGTAATTGACTATTTCTCAAATTACCCTGAGATGGCATTACTCTCAAGCACAACATCCAACTGTGTCATTACACATGCCAAGTCCATCTTCGCCAGACATGGCATTCCGCATACAGTAATGAGTGACAATGGACCATGCTTCAGTAGCAAGGAGTGGCAAGACTTCGCAAAAGTCTATGATTTCAAGCATGTCACATCTAGCCCACTGTATGCACAGTCTAATGGCAAAGCAGAGAAAGGCGTTCACATCCTGAAGCAGCTGTTGAAGAAGGCTGCAGACAGTGCTTCCGATCCTTACCTGGCTCTACTGAGCTACAGAGCATCACCTCTGGAATGCGGACTGTCACCTGCTGAGCTGCTGATGAATAGAAAGCTTCGAACAACACTTCCAACCTCTGCAAAGCAAAAGAAACGCCCAAAGCTGGAACAAAAGCTGAAACATCAGAAAATGAAACAAAAGAATTTCTATGACAGAACAGCAAAGCCGCTTCCACCACTGTCCAGGGACGACGCAGTCAGGATTGAAAGTCCTGAAGGATGGACGACGAAAGCTACTGTTCTTCAAGAGGTCGCTCCACAGTCCTACACTGTGAAAACACCAGAAGGACAGATCATCAGGCGAAACCGGCGCAGTCTCCTGAAAACACCAGCAACACCAGAGACTGTTCCAGACCAAGAGCTCAGTCAAACCCAAGCTGAGTCCGAGTCAATCTCCACACATAATGCACACTGCAACACAGACACAGACACTGATAATCTAACTAATACTTCTCTTCCAGGTGAAATGCTGATAAGAAGATCCGCTAGACATATCAAGAAACCTGAGAGACTTGACCTGTAAAAAAAAAAAAAAAAAGAAATGAGTTAATGTGTTATGTGTTATGGCATTAATGTTTGAGTTTAGTTACAGTAATTAATTAGCCATTGTGTTTTTTCTTACATAACTAAATACCAAGAATGAGTTATGATGTTTGTTGTTACTACCTATAATGAGAAAAGAAGTCCATGCAGTTTAATGGAAAAGTTGTCTGAGGTAATTACTGACACTTGTGATGCGTTTAGTTTTTCATGCTTCAGAGAAAGGGGGATGTGGTGATATATGTAGTTCCACATGTTGCCACAAGGTGTCGGTAGCGGTCCTACTAATGAGTGATTACTGTTAATACAGGGTAGATTTAGTACCGAGTTCATATAGTGAAGTCGCATGTAAGATGCTCGGTCTTTATAATAAATGACAAGTGCTAAACAAAGATTCTTTATTGAAATGAAGAACAAAACAGGCGAGTGTTGTGATGAACGGAGTCTACTATGGGGTGGAGAAAGTTAGTGAATAATGCGACGCACCTGGTTGAACGCGAGAGGGAGATTGATAAACGAGGGCGGTGAGACCATAGATATATATATTAACTAGATGCCCTACGGCGGCATCTAGAACGTCACCATAGGCCGCCATCTTACCACAGTAAAGCTTTCTGGTGGAATTGTTGTAGCGGACGTAAGTCAGTGATCTGCACAGACGCTAATACTCTTATCTCGCTGAAATCTTGACGGATTTACAAACGGTTGTGTTTCTTACTGTAGTGTTTTAAACCGTATTAATATTAACGACATTAACACCGGGACCGTTTCACATGCTCGCTTTATTACTCCACCTCCGGTAACCTACAACTGCGCATGACTGAACGTCAACACGCATCTGACGTGGGATGCCATACACTACATCCCTCCCCTTCTTAGATGATAACTTACATCAATATGAATTGTAATAATACAAACTGTTTATACAGAAACTCAGTTAATTCCTGTTGATAATAACATATCACTATCAAGTAGTATATCAAGTAACTTAGACACACATGTATTACTCTTAGCAAAATTAATTTAACAAACACCTTCAGCATTAATACTGTAATAACGTTTCCAACTACTTATTCACCATCCCTTGGGAATAACCATATTCAACATAACTCTATAGTTAACAGACATTCAGGCACAGCTAGAAATGTAATCAAACATTTAGATTGTCACAGAAATATGTCTATATATATATAATCTTAAATTCAGAGAAAACCTTAACATTTTACGTAACAAAACATGACCTGAATGGCGAGGGGTGGACTACCCTGCCATTAAGACAAATGCTGGGGATTATTCTGCCCCTTTATGGCACTGTCTGTCTAAACGATAGTCAACAAAGTGAGTTGGCATTCTCCTGGTTCTCTGAGGTCTAGTGTCCTGTTCATGGGTTTCAACTGGTGCTGTGCTGTGAGAGACCAACCTCTCTCCAGCCACACCGATTGGCACGACCGTGTCTGGTTCAGGCTGAACCCACCGCTTCACAAATGACACATGACGCATTATCTGCTTGCCGTCCTTTTCAAGAATGACTGAACATCCTTTTCGGTCCACCACAATGTAGGGGTCTTGTTCGAACGGTGTAAACAGTTTGTTTTGTTTCTGCTGACGGAGCAGGACTTTGTCACCCTGCTTCACAGTGCTGTCCTTCGCTGTTCTGATTCTGTCTGCATCCACACGTCCCTTCTCCTTCCTCACAGCATCAGTCCTGCGAACAGCAGCATCCTGTCCAGTCGGTTGCAACTGGTTGTTTGCCGGTTGAAAAGTAGCTCGGCCGGACTGTGGCCGGTGACACAGTGTGGAGTGCTGCGGTAAGCCATAAGAAAAAGCTCACTGCGCCAGTCCTTGCCTTCAGCGTGAGCTGCACGTATGGCTTTGCATAGTGTCCTGTTCTGTCTCTCAACTTCCCCGTTCGCCTGAGGCCAATATGGCGTGACACAGCGATGTTCAATTCCACTCTCCTGCAGATATGTATTGAATTATTTTTACACGAACAGCGTGCCGTTGTCAGTCACTACAGATTCTGGGATCACATGAGTCGCAAATAGGTGTTTCAGACATTTTATTATGTTAACTGATGTGGGACTTCTGAGGATATCGACATTCACCCATCTAGAGTAGTAATCAGTCACCACCAGTAGATGGTCTCCTGATGGGAATGGTCCACACATGCCCATTGCGAGCGTCTGCCATGGTTTAGCAGGGAGCTCGGACCTTGTTGTAGGAACATCCTGTGAAGTGAAGCTATTGAGTTGACAAGCGTGACATGACCTCACTAACTTCTCTGCTTCACGATCAATTCCGGGCCGCCACACTTGTGTTCTCAGATTTTGTTTTTGTTTGACTATTCCTTGATGTCCTTCATGCGCTAACATCAGCGTCTGTTGGCGTGCTGCCTGAGGAACGACCATCCGGGTACCTCTCAGCACTATTTTCCCAACAGTGGAGAGCTCAGTCTTGACTGTTTTGTAAGCCGCCTCGCATTTACTCCAGTCACCTGTCTCGATACTGCTCCGTACAGTAGCAAGAGTGTGGTCCTCTGCCGACAAGTTCTCCGTTTGTCGTGGTGTGAAAGCATGGGGCACTGCATGTTGAGCCACGTAGTAGACACGCTCCTCCATGGTGCCATTCTCTACGGGCGGTTTGACTGTGAGGCTTGACAGCGAATCAGCTGCATTCTGTGGGCCTGGCTTATACACCACTTTGAAACGATAGGGTTGCAGCCACAGAGCTCAACTTTCAGTTCTCGCTGGCGGTTTGGACTTTGGCGAGTAGATGGTTTCGAGTGGCTTGTGATCCGTCACCATCACAAACTCTTTCCCGTAGAGAAACACATGGAATTTCTCCCATCCCTAACCCTAACCCGGCAATGTGACTGCACAGGATGAGACAGAGTCCCTATCAGCAGTCATCGACACCTCTACAAGCCTGTCAGCTGGAGATATGTCCTCTCTAGCAGGAGGAGAAGATCTTCCATCCCCGTTTGCTGACATTCCTGCCCTAGTACATGACCACAGCTACCTTCCCGTCCGCTACGATGGTCTTGTGGACAACGCTCTCGTGTACATTTCTAGTGCCAATAGTCAACTCTGTGAGAGAAGAATCTTGACAGTCCAAAAAAAGAAATGTCTCCTTAATTTCCCCACGCGTATTATTATAAGTTATGATATTATACTAACCCATCTTTCAGGATTTGTTGTGAGACGGGCTCTGAAGAAGGTGTACTGTGATGTCTGCCGTGCCAGCCTGGTGACAGACGCTGCATCTGCCATCAAGAACCAGAGCTACCACCTGGCACAGTGAGGGTCGTCAGGGCAGCAGAGTGGGTCATTTGCCAGGCATCAGCTAGCTTCAGACCATCACAGCCAATCAAACTGCTAGAGGTCTTGTACATTGTACGGATGTGGATCGGGTCAGAGGATGTGTTGGTGCTCAGGGAGCACATCGGCAACACGCAGACAGCCACCACAATACGCTGCTAACACTAGTTGTGTCCTTGTTTTGTAAGCTAAGGCTACATTACATTGCTCAAATGACCACACTAAGCTTACAACATGCGACAGAAGCTCAATAAAACAGTCCTTTTCAAAGGGCATTAGCCCAATGTTACGACCCTGGTGGGTCTCTCATTGGGCCCGCCCATTTTTGCTGCCTCTCTCTCTCCACCCCCTCCCCCCTTCCGGTGAGGATGGACACCGGGGTTTCAGCGGCCCTCACCAGATCGGCTCGAGGTCCGTCGTCTGTGGATTACGTCACACAATGCGCTTTCTACAGCAACGCCACTCGGACAAACTAAATTACATTCTACTTTCACGACAGACGCCATTTCTTTGAGCTAATTTTCAGTTACCTCAGTGTGTGTATTTGTCTTATTTACTCAGACTGTTAGACATATATATATATAGACATATATATATATATAGACATATATTTATATATAATATATAATAAATACACATATATACATACTTTTAAGATATTTTTCACTTATCTGTGTGTGTGTATTTGTGCATATATACATATACTCAACAGAAAAATCTCAATTCGTTTTATGTAAATGTTTTGCCTAACATAAATAGGAGTCCACACACGCGTACACAAACAATACACAAAACTGAAAAGGAAGCTTCTCTTCGGAGTGAACCAAGGCCAAAATATTCAAATAAAACAAACTCGATTTGAAATGAAAGCTACCTAAACCCTAGGTAGTAAATAATAAAAAAGACAATTACTAAAACTAACTTCCTAAACTAACAAAATACATGAGAAAACGAGTCAAAAGAAATGCAGCTCACTCATACTGCTTCCAGGTACTAACAGTGACTATATACAAATGGGGAAAAAAGGTGACAATTTAAAGTGACTATGTACAACAAAAATGACTAGTGAAACAAACTAAGGTAATACTTAACATGCAAATTCAATCGAAACTAACAAAGCCAAGGTTACCCTTGGATGCAGAAACAAGAAAAGAAATATGTATATACTTACAGCAATAACAGTTTCATGAGATTTTCCAAAAGTACATTTGAAAGTCCAACATGTGACAGTTCTCACGGAGTAAAGTCCTCTGGGCACAAACGTGTGTCTGCTCTTCTCGACGTGTGGGGGCTGGAGGACAGGCAAGAGGGACATCTGCAACAAAGCAAAGATGTGCAGATATACTGTCAAAAAATTAAGTTTGTAACTGACATACAATATATGCTGTTGCCCCTAAACTATGGAACAGCTTGCCGCTGCATATTCAATCGTCCCCCTCTGTAGCTATTTTAAAATCAAATCTTAAAACTCATCTCTACTCTATTGCCTTTAATATAACCTTTCTTTTACCTCATCTTTATCACATCTTTTATTTTTTTGACCCTGATTGTACATTGATTTATTGCATTGTGGCAACGTCTGGTGTGACGACCCTGGTGAGTCTTTGACTCCATCCTTTGCTTTGACTCCACCCTGGCTGTTTGGTTTGCCTGTTTTCCCTCTCTCTTAATAGGTGATGCAGTTCAGGTGTGCCGGGTTTGGCAGCAGGTTAAAAGCCTGCAGTCGCAACAGTCAAGGGCGCTCCCTCCTCCCGGCGTGTTGGTTTTCGTTGTCCTTTGTTTGGTTACACAGACTGACTTTGCTTGACACTTTTGGGTTACTTACATTTAACTGATTTACACCACACTTGTTTATCTTTAATTAATTTCATTCTCTGTAAAATTATCTTACTTTAATAAATTCTTTATTATTACAAAACGGCGTGGTCTCCCCCATTTCATGTTCATGCTAGAGCCAGCATGTGACACTGGCCAACATTACAATTGTTATTACTGTCTTTATTATTATTACTGTTATTATCGTCTTTTTAAATGTATGAATGTTACTTGTTTTATTTTGTATTTCTTTTCTTATTTTTTTAGCACTTTGGTGAAATGTTGTTTTTTAAATGTGCTTTAGAAATACATTTACGTTACATTTTATTTTGAAGTACTGTTGTTAGTTAAATGCCACAGCCAGGACTTTAATGAATTATTTCTGTCCTGGGCCTCTTCAAATCTAGGCTAAAAACCGAGTTATTTAGGATGGCTTTTACTAACCAGCAGTATGATAACCCTTTTATTTTAACTTACATATATACTACATTTATTTTGAAGTACTGTTGAAAGTTAAGTAAAGTTAATTCTGTGTGACTTACCTTTTATTGTGTATTTTATTGACTAGTGTTGGTCAAGGTGTGGTAAAGCCTATTTTGTAGGAAATACTTAATTTCTTCGTAAAAGCTCTCCATAGCTGCTGTCGATGACCGAAACACCGGAAAAAAACTCTCCGATCCAGCCAGAGCAATAGCGTAAAACAGCCAATCACAACTCTCCGACGTACAGCCAATCACAATGTACTCCCATTCAAGCGTACAGCCAATGATATTGTGTGACGTAATCAGCAGACGACGTTCCCCCAGCCGATCTGGAAACCACACTGGCATAATTTACGACTCCTCCTTTCGTGATGGTGAAGTGCTCTTCTTCCTTAACAAACTGTTGTCAGCACAGTGGAACTGTCTGTTAACGCTGTCCAATTCGGTACAGGACAAGTACTGGCACGGGAATAATATGATAATAATAACTGAGTCTGATATTTTTTTTCCATATTTAGTTGAGTACGATGATAAAATTACCAAATTTTGCGTAATATTTCGGGGCGGCAATTAGCTCAGGTGGTAGCGTCGTCGACTGGTGATCGCAAGGTGACCAGTTCGATCTCCGCTCATAACCTAGCTGATCGTCGAGTGTCCTTGAGCAAGACGCCTAACCCCGAGCGCTCCTGACGCGCGCTGTCGGCCTTTCTTGGCCGGCACCGCCGTTGGCGAGATTTTTATAATGATGTATATGTAACAATTATTACAATTACAAATCATTAAAAAGTGCGTGATTTACAAAGTGATTATCCAAGGTGTTGTCGGTCAGTCTTATTTATATTCTCATTTGTCAACATTCGACATTGTCTTGCTCAAGGAGTGGAGATCGAACTGGTTATTATTCAAATGTTGACAAATGAGAATATAAATAAGACTGACTGAGAACACCTTGGATAATCAGTTTGTAAATCACCCACTTTTTAATGCCTGATTTGTCATGAAAAGCATCAGCTAATAATATAACGATTGTGATGAGAAGTATGTGGCTTGGTTTTCCACACTTGGGATTTAATTGACATTTGTTGACATAAAACTATTATGTTATTGACACATGTTGGACAGATGCTTTATTCCATGCAGTGGTAGCCTATAAATGTAGAATATTTTCATTTGTATTCTAATGAGATGTTTCTGGAATGTCTGGCCTATTGAACATATTTACAAACTATTATTTTAAAATGAAAGAGGGGTTTTTGTTTTATATAATTTCCATCTGATCGTGTGTGCGTGTGTTTCTATTCTTGCTCGTTCGTAATTCGTAAAATTGAGAAACGGCAATCTCATACAAGCCACTGATTGTTTATATGTAGGGTACAGCTGGCTTGCCGTACGTGTGATTCAAAATATTAACATACTATTTTAAAACTAAAGTGGTTGGTGTTTTGTATCATTTGTTTATATTGTTCAGTAGTTATATGCCTACATGAGGCCGTAGTACAGTTAACAGACGAGCTGAGCGGGTGACGTCATGGAGTCTGCTGCTGTTCCAATTGCAGGTGCGTACTCAGTTAGCGCGCATTTTTGAAAAGTGAAGCTGGATGCGTTTTCGCTAGGTTACTTTAATTTGTAGTTCATCATCATGGATATTCGTAAGTGGTTGAAAAGCCCACCAACAGTCTAATAATCAGTCCGATAATTTCCTGGACCCATCAAAGGTTACCTTCCTCCTGCTATTAGCTGGAAGTGATGTGGCTGAATCTGAATATACTGTGGCTCGTGAGTTCCTGGTTAAGGAAATGAATGACACCACGATTCCCCCTGAAGACGGCAAATGGACAAGAGCAAACATCCTTAGCACATTCAACTGTGCACTCCAGGCAATGCCGACTGTTCTCGCAGCCTACACCCTTGCCCTAACTTTCGGAGCTTCCACAGCAATGTGTGAAAACAACGCTGAAAAACGTCTTCTCTGAGCATGCTGCTGCACAGACGCAAGGCCCAGCTGATTCAGCTTGCTTTTGAAAAGGACCTGACTCACAAGAGTTTACGTGTGAGTGGAAGGATGCCGAGTACAGGGAGGGAGGACAGCGCTGACTCAACTCAAAGTAAGCTACCGTGTGTGCGTGTGTCTAATGGCAATGCATATCCCTCTCTGTTAACTGCTTTTACACCTAATATGTTGTATTGTCCAGTGTTTTATGGATATATATTCATAGCATTGCTTCTATGTAATGTATTGCTTTAGATGATGAGGAATGATGTGATGTTGTAGGCCAGGCCCCCCTCTTAATTTTTTTCTGGCCCGCAAGAGATGCATGCAAAAAATAAATAAAATAAAGGAGAAACATATTTGCATGCAAATCATGTTTCTGTGTGCAGCCGTTAATACTAGCCAGTATCAGTACCCACAATCAGGAACTGGCATCACTTATTCTGACAATGTTTGGCTCAACCGATACGTGTGAGTCTAGCCTGCGCACACAGCTTAGTCTGCGCGCACACCCCCGCCGTGGTGTGTGTGTGAGTGAGCAGTCAGTCATCACCCGCCGTGGTGTGTGTGAGCAGTCAGTCAGCACCCGCCGTGGTGTGTGTGCGTGCGCACAACAATAAAACCAATTAGCCTCATGCTCATTGCGGCTGATTAAAGTATTTATTTTTTTATTTAATGCACGTTATTTTGTCTTCAATGTCAACTTTGAAACACCTTGCTCAGTATGGTATTTCTGTATGGTTGCATAATATGCGTTTACTTGTGTATTTTTCTGCCGGTCAGGTATAAAAGTCAAATGGGTTAGGTTGAGTGGATGGCACGGGCACAAGCAAATATGTTAACATAATAACTTTGACTTCAAAATAATAATAATAAAGTAAAATAAAACAATGAATAAAACTAAGTAGTAGGGTTATGAAAATTGAAATATCTCATGGATCTCCCCACGTCGTCCGACGAGGGTTAGGGTTAAGGTTTGAGGCCAATTTAACATGGAGTTTAATACCCGATTTGGAAAGTCAAGATTCAGCTCGACTGACCCCCCTCCAATTTGGACTTTTTGACAGAGTGTCACCATTGAAGAGGTGTAAAGTCGGACCTTCGAATTCTGAAGTTGGACCCTGGATTTGGATGTTGAAGTTGGATGCTCGAATTTGGATGCTGAATTTGGATGTTGGAAATTTGTACTCCCGTACTAAAGGGCGGCAGCACTGAGTCCAAAAAATGTACGTCTGGATTTGGAAGTGTAATTCGAAAAACCTCTAGGGGCAGTAGTACTCCATGGTAAAACTAAACATCAGTAATTTGGAAGTTGAAAATGTATTCAAACACTAAGTCCACCGACAGCAATCGGTTCATGTCTACGATTTGGAAGTTGGAAGTAGGTACATTTCCTGAAGTTGGAAGTTGGAAGTAGGTTAAAAATCAATGTATAATCTAAGTCCACCAACAGCAATTGGCTGATGTCTACAATTTGGAAGTTGGAAGTAGGTAAATGTCCTGAAGTTGGAAGTTGGTTAAAAATCAATGTATAGTCTAAGTTTTGTCAGAATTTTTGTCAGAGTGTCACCATTGAATATATGTCAATTTGGAAGCTGGAAGTAGGTAAATGTCCTGAAGTTGGAAGTTTTGTCAGAATTTTTGTCAGAGTGTCACCATTGAACATATGTAGATTTGGAAGCTGGAAGTAGGTAAATGTCCTGAAGTTGGAAGTTGGAAGTAGGTTAAAAATCAATGTATAATCTAAGTCCACCAACAGCAATTGGCTGATGTCTACAATTTGGAAGTTGGAAGTAGGTACATGTCCTGAAGTTGGAAGTTGGTTAAAAATCAATGTATAGTCTAAGTTTTGTCTGAATTTTTGTCAGAGTGTCACCATTGAATATATGTCAATTTGGAAGCTGGAAGTAGGTAAATGTCCTGAAGTTGCAAGTTTTGTCAGAATTTTTGTTAGAGTTAGGGTTAGGGTTAGGGTTAGGGTTAGGGTTAGGGTTAGGGTTAGGGTTAGGGTTAGGGTTAGGGTTAGGGTTAGGGTTAGGGTTAGGGTTAGGGTTAGGGTTAGGGTTAGGGTTAGGGTTAGGGTTAGGGTTAGGGTTAGGGTTAGGGTTAGGGTTAGGGTTAGGGTTAGGGTTAGGGTTAGGGTTAGGGTTAGGGTTAGGGTTAGGGTTAGGGTTAGGGTTAGGGTTAGGGTTAGGGTTAGGGTTAGGGTTAGGGTTAGGGTTAGGGTTAGGGTTAGGGTTAGGGTTAGGGTTAGGGTTAGGGTTAGGGTTAGGGTTAGGGTTAGGGTTAGGGTTAGGGTTAGGGTTAGGGTTAGGGTTAGGGTTAGGGTTAGGGTTAGGGTTAGGGTTAGGGTTAGGGTTAGGGTTAGGGTTAGGGTTAGGGTTAGGGTTAGGGTTAGGGTTAGGGTTAGGGTTAGGGTTAGGGTTAGGGTTAGGGTTAGGGTTAGGGTTAGGGTTAGGGTTAGGGTTAGGGTTAGGGTTAGGGTTAGGGTTAGGGTTAGGGTTAGGGTTAGGGTTAGGGTTAGGGTTAGGGTTAGGGTTAGGGTTAGGGTTAGGGTTAGGGTTAGGGTTAGGGTTAGGGTTAGGGTTAGGGTTAGGGTTAGGGTTAGGGTTAGGGTTAGGGTTAGGGTTAGGGTTAGGGTTAGGGTTAGGGTTAGGGTTAGGGTTAGGGTTAGGGTTAGGGTTAGGGTTAGGGTTAGGGTTAGGGTTAGGGTTAGGGTTAGGGTTAGGGTTAGGGTTAGGGTTAGGGTTAGGGTTAGGGTTAGGGTTAGGGTTAGGGTTAGGGTTAGGGTTAGGGTTAGGGTTAGGGTTAGGGTTAGGGTTAGGGTTAGGGTTAGGGTTAGGGTTAGGGTTAGGGTTAGGGTTAGGGTTAGGGTTAGGGTTAGGGTTAGGGTTAGGGTTAGGGTTAGGGTTAGGGTTAGGGTTAGGGTTAGGGTTAGGGTTAGGGTTAGGGTTAGGGTTAGGGTTAGGGTTAGGGTTAGGGTTAGGGTTAGGGTTAGGGTTAGGGTTAGGGTTAGGGTTAGGGTTAGGGTTAGGGTTAGGGTTAGGGTTAGGGTTAGGGTTAGGGTTAGGGTTAGGGTTAGGGTTAGGGTTAGGGTTAGGGTTAGGGTTAGGGTTAGGGTTAGGGTTAGGGTTAGGGTTAGGGTTAGGGTTAGGGTTAGGGTTAGGGTTAGGGTTAGGGTTAGGGTTAGGGTTAGGGTTAGGGTTAGGGTTAGGGTTAGGGTTAGGGTTAGGGTTAGGGTTAGGGTTAGGGTTAGGGTTAGGGTTAGGGTTAGGGTTAGGGTTAGGGTTAGGGTTAGGGTTAGGGTTAGGGTTAGGGTTAGGGTTAGGGTTAGGGTTAGGGTTAGGGTTAGGGTTAGGGTTAGGGTTAGGGTTAGGGTTAGGGTTAGGGTTAGGGTTAGGGTTAGGGTTAGGGTTAGGGTTAGGGTTAGGGTTAGGGTTAGGGTTAGGGTTAGGGTTAGGGTTAGGGTTAGGGTTAGGGTTAGGGTTAGGGTTAGGGTTAGGGTTAGGGTTAGGGTTAGGGTTAGGGTTAGGGTTAGGGTTAGGGTTAGGGTTAGGGTTAGGGTTAGGGTTAGGGTTAGGGTTAGGGTTAGGGTTAGGGTTAGGGTTAGGGTTAGGGTTAGGGTTAGGGTTAGGGTTAGGGTTAGGGTTAGGGTTAGGGTTAGGGTTAGGGTTAGGGTTAGGGTTAGGGTTAGGGTTAGGGTTAGGGTTAGGGTTAGGGTTAGGGTTAGGGTTAGGGTTAGGGTTAGGGTTAGGGTTAGGGTTAGGGTTAGGGTTAGGGTTAGGGTTAGGGTTAGGGTTAGGGTTAGGGTTAGGGTTAGGGTTAGGGTTAGGGTTAGGGTTAGGGTTAGGGTTAGGGTTAGGGTTAGGGTTAGGGTTAGGGTTAGGGTTAGGGTTAGGGTTAGGGTTAGGGTTAGGGTTAGGGTTAGGGTTAGGGTTAGGGTTAGGGTTAGGGTTAGGGTTAGGGTTAGGGTTAGGGTTAGGGTTAGGGTTAGGGTTAGGGTTAGGGTTAGGGTTAGGGTTAGGGTTAGGGTTAGGGTTAGGGTTAGGGTTAGGGTTAGGGTTAGGGTTAGGGTTAGGGTTAGGGTTAGGGTTAGGGTTAGGGTTAGGGTTAGGGTTAGGGTTAGGGTTAGGGTTAGGGTTAGGGTTAGGGTTAGGGTTAGGGTTAGGGTTAGGGTTAGGGTTAGGGTTAGGGTTAGGGTTAGGGTTAGGGTTAGGGTTAGGGTTAGGGTTAGGGTTAGGGTTAGGGTTAGGGTTAGGGTTAGGGTTAGGGTTAGGGTTAGGGTTAGGGTTAGGGTTAGGGTTAGGGTTAGGGTTAGGGTTAGGGTTAGGGTTAGGGTTAGGGTTAGGGTTAGGGTTAGGGTTAGGGTTAGGGTTAGGGTTAGGGTTAGGGTTAGGGTTAGGGTTAGGGTTAGGGTTAGGGTTAGGGTTAGGGTTAGGGTTAGGGTTAGGGTTAGGGTTAGGGTTAGGGTTAGGGTTAGGGTTAGGGTTAGGGTTAGGGTTAGGGTTAGGGTTAGGGTTAGGGTTAGGGTTAGGGTTAGGGTTAGGGTTAGGGTTAGGGTTAGGGTTAGGGTTAGGGTTAGGGTTAGGGTTAGGGTTAGGGTTAGGGTTAGGGTTAGGGTTAGGGTTAGGGTTAGGGTTAGGGTTAGGGTTAGGGTTAGGGTTAGGGTTAGGGTTAGGGTTAGGGTTAGGGTTAGGGTTAGGGTTAGGGTTAGGGTTAGGGTTAGGGTTAGGGTTAGGGTTAGGGTTAGGGTTAGGGTTAGGGTTAGGGTTAGGGTTAGGGTTAGGGTTAGGGTTAGGGTTAGGGTTAGGGTTAGGGTTAGGGTTAGGGTTAGGGTTAGGGTTAGGGTTAGGGTTAGGGTTAGGGTTAGGGTTAGGGTTAGGGTTAGGGTTAGGGTTAGGGTTAGGGTTAGGGTTAGGGTTAGGGTTAGGGTTAGGGTTAGGGTTAGGGTTAGGGTTAGGGTTAGGGTTAGGGTTAGGGTTAGGGTTAGGGTTAGGGTTAGGGTTAGGGTTAGGGTTAGGGTTAGGGTTAGGGTTAGGGTTAGGGTTAGGGTTAGGGTTAGGGTTAGGGTTAGGGTTAGGGTTAGGGTTAGGGTTAGGGTTAGGGTTAGGGTTAGGGTTAGGGTTAGGGTTAGGGTTAGGGTTAGGGTTAGGGTTAGGGTTAGGGTTAGGGTTAGGGTTAGGGTTAGGGTTAGGGTTAGGGTTAGGGTTAGGGTTAGGGTTAGGGTTAGGGTTAGGGTTAGGGTTAGGGTTAGGGTTAGGGTTAGGGTTAGGGTTAGGGTTAGGGTTAGGGTTAGGGTTAGGGTTAGGGTTAGGGTTAGGGTTAGGGTTAGGGTTAGGGTTAGGGTTAGGGTTAGGGTTAGGGTTAGGGTTAGGGTTAGGGTTAGGGTTAGGGTTAGGGTTAGGGTTAGGGTTAGGGTTAGGGTTAGGGTTAGGGTTAGGGTTAGGGTTAGGGTTAGGGTTAGGGTTAGGGTTAGGGTTAGGGTTAGGGTTAGGGTTAGGGTTAGGGTTAGGGTTAGGGTTAGGGTTAGGGTTAGGGTTAGGGTTAGGGTTAGGGTTAGGGTTAGGGTTAGGGTTAGGGTTAGGGTTAGGGTTAGGGTTAGGGTTAGGGTTAGGGTTAGGGTTAGGGTTAGGGTTAGGGTTAGGGTTAGGGTTAGGGTTAGGGTTAGGGTTAGGGTTAGGGTTAGGGTTAGGGTTAGGGTTAGGGTTAGGGTTAGGGTTAGGGTTAGGGTTAGGGTTAGGGTTAGGGTTAGGGTTAGGGTTAGGGTTAGGGTTAGGGTTAGGGTTAGGGTTAGGGTTAGGGTTAGGGTTAGGGTTAGGGTTAGGGTTAGGGTTAGGGTTAGGGTTAGGGTTAGGGTTAGGGTTAGGGTTAGGGTTAGGGTTAGGGTTAGGGTTAGGGTTAGGGTTAGGGTTAGGGTTAGGGTTAGGGTTAGGGTTAGGGTTAGGGTTAGGGTTAGGGTTAGGGTTAGGGTTAGGGTTAGGGTTAGGGTTAGGGTTAGGGTTAGGGTTAGGGTTAGGGTTAGGGTTAGGGTTAGGGTTAGGGTTAGGGTTAGGGTTAGGGTTAGGGTTAGGGTTAGGGTTAGGGTTAGGGTTAGGGTTAGGGTTAGGGTTAGGGTTAGGGTTAGGGTTAGGGTTAGGGTTAGGGTTAGGGTTAGGGTTAGGGTTAGGGTTAGGGTTAGGGTTAGGGTTAGGGTTAGGGTTAGGGTTAGGGTTAGGGTTAGGGTTAGGGTTAGGGTTAGGGTTAGGGTTAGGGTTAGGGTTAGGGTTAGGGTTAGGGTTAGGGTTAGGGTTAGGGTTAGGGTTAGGGTTAGGGTTAGGGTTAGGGTTAGGGTTAGGGTTAGGGTTAGGGTTAGGGTTAGGGTTAGGGTTAGGGTTAGGGTTAGGGTTAGGGTTAGGGTTAGGGTTAGGGTTAGGGTTAGGGTTAGGGTTAGGGTTAGGGTTAGGGTTAGGGTTAGGGTTAGGGTTAGGGTTAGGGTTAGGGTTAGGGTTAGGGTTAGGGTTAGGGTTAGGGTTAGGGTTAGGGTTAGGGTTAGGGTTAGGGTTAGGGTTAGGGTTAGGGTTAGGGTTAGGGTTAGGGTTAGGGTTAGGGTTAGGGTTAGGGTTAGGGTTAGGGTTAGGGTTAGGGTTAGGGTTAGGGTTAGGGTTAGGGTTAGGGTTAGGGTTAGGGTTAGGGTTAGGGTTAGGGTTAGGGTTAGGGTTAGGGTTAGGGTTAGGGTTAGGGTTAGGGTTAGGGTTAGGGTTAGGGTTAGGGTTAGGGTTAGGGTTAGGGTTAGGGTTAGGGTTAGGGTTAGGGTTAGGGTTAGGGTTAGGGTTAGGGTTAGGGTTAGGGTTAGGGTTAGGGTTAGGGTTAGGGTTAGGGTTAGGGTTAGGGTTAGGGTTAGGGTTAGGGTTAGGGTTAGGGTTAGGGTTAGGGTTAGGGTTAGGGTTAGGGTTAGGGTTAGGGTTAGGGTTAGGGTTAGGGTTAGGGTTAGGGTTAGGGTTAGGGTTAGGGTTAGGGTTAGGGTTAGGGTTAGGGTTAGGGTTAGGGTTAGGGTTAGGGTTAGGGTTAGGGTTAGGGTTAGGGTTAGGGTTAGGGTTAGGGTTAGGGTTAGGGTTAGGGTTAGGGTTAGGGTTAGGGTTAGGGTTAGGGTTAGGGTTAGGGTTAGGGTTAGGGTTAGGGTTAGGGTTAGGGTTAGGGTTAGGGTTAGGGTTAGGGTTAGGGTTAGGGTTAGGGTTAGGGTTAGGGTTAGGGTTAGGGTTAGGGTTAGGGTTAGGGTTAGGGTTAGGGTTAGGGTTAGGGTTAGGGTTAGGGTTAGGGTTAGGGTTAGGGTTAGGGTTAGGGTTAGGGTTAGGGTTAGGGTTAGGGTTAGGGTTAGGGTTAGGGTTAGGGTTAGGGTTAGGGTTAGGGTTAGGGTTAGGGTTAGGGTTAGGGTTAGGGTTAGGGTTAGGGTTAGGGTTAGGGTTAGGGTTAGGGTTAGGGTTAGGGTTAGGGTTAGGGTTAGGGTTAGGGTTAGGGTTAGGGTTAGGGTTAGGGTTAGGGTTAGGGTTAGGGTTAGGGTTAGGGTTAGGGTTAGGGTTAGGGTTAGGGTTAGGGTTAGGGTTAGGGTTAGGGTTAGGGTTAGGGTTAGGGTTAGGGTTAGGGTTAGGGTTAGGGTTAGGGTTAGGGTTAGGGTTAGGGTTAGGGTTAGGGTTAGGGTTAGGGTTAGGGTTAGGGTTAGGGTTAGGGTTAGGGTTAGGGTTAGGGTTAGGGTTAGGGTTAGGGTTAGGGTTAGGGTTAGGGTTAGGGTTAGGGTTAGGGTTAGGGTTAGGGTTAGGGTTAGGGTTAGGGTTAGGGTTAGGGTTAGGGTTAGGGTTAGGGTTAGGGTTAGGGTTAGGGTTAGGGTTAGGGTTAGGGTTAGGGTTAGGGTTAGGGTTAGGGTTAGGGTTAGGGTTAGGGTTAGGGTTAGGGTTAGGGTTAGGGTTAGGGTTAGGGTTAGGGTTAGGGTTAGGGTTAGGGTTAGGGTTAGGGTTAGGGTTAGGGTTAGGGTTAGGGTTAGGGTTAGGGTTAGGGTTAGGGTTAGGGTTAGGGTTAGGGTTAGGGTTAGGGTTAGGGTTAGGGTTAGGGTTAGGGTTAGGGTTAGGGTTAGGGTTAGGGTTAGGGTTAGGGTTAGGGTTAGGGTTAGGGTTAGGGTTAGGGTTAGGGTTAGGGTTAGGGTTAGGGTTAGGGTTAGGGTTAGGGTTAGGGTTAGGGTTAGGGTTAGGGTTAGGGTTAGGGTTAGGGTTAGGGTTAGGGTTAGGGTTAGGGTTAGGGTTAGGGTTAGGGTTAGGGTTAGGGTTAGGGTTAGGGTTAGGGTTAGGGTTAGGGTTAGGGTTAGGGTTAGGGTTAGGGTTAGGGTTAGGGTTAGGGTTAGGGTTAGGGTTAGGGTTAGGGTTAGGGTTAGGGTTAGGGTTAGGGTTAGGGTTAGGGTTAGGGTTAGGGTTAGGGTTAGGGTTAGGGTTAGGGTTAGGGTTAGGGTTAGGGTTAGGGTTAGGGTTAGGGTTAGGGTTAGGGTTAGGGTTAGGGTTAGGGTTAGGGTTAGGGTTAGGGTTAGGGTTAGGGTTAGGGTTAGGGTTAGGGTTAGGGTTAGGGTTAGGGTTAGGGTTAGGGTTAGGGTTAGGGTTAGGGTTAGGGTTAGGGTTAGGGTTAGGGTTAGGGTTAGGGTTAGGGTTAGGGTTAGGGTTAGGGTTAGGGTTAGGGTTAGGGTTAGGGTTAGGGTTAGGGTTAGGGTTAGGGTTAGGGTTAGGGTTAGGGTTAGGGTTAGGGTTAGGGTTAGGGTTAGGGTTAGGGTTAGGGTTAGGGTTAGGGTTAGGGTTAGGGTTAGGGTTAGGGTTAGGGTTAGGGTTAGGGTTAGGGTTAGGGTTAGGGTTAGGGTTAGGGTTAGGGTTAGGGTTAGGGTTAGGGTTAGGGTTAGGGTTAGGGTTAGGGTTAGGGTTAGGGTTAGGGTTAGGGTTAGGGTTAGGGTTAGGGTTAGGGTTAGGGTTAGGGTTAGGGTTAGGGTTAGGGTTAGGGTTAGGGTTAGGGTTAGGGTTAGGGTTAGGGTTAGGGTTAGGGTTAGGGTTAGGGTTAGGGTTAGGGTTAGGGTTAGGGTTAGGGTTAGGGTTAGGGTTAGGGTTAGGGTTAGGGTTAGGGTTAGGGTTAGGGTTAGGGTTAGGGTTAGGGTTAGGGTTAGGGTTAGGGTTAGGGTTAGGGTTAGGGTTAGGGTTAGGGTTAGGGTTAGGGTTAGGGTTAGGGTTAGGGTTAGGGTTAGGGATAGGGTTAGGGTTAGGGTTAGGGTTAGGGTTAGGGTTAGGGTTAGGGTTAGGGTTAGGGTTAGGGTTAGGGTTAGGGTTAGGGTTAGGGTTAGGGTTAGGGTTAGGGTTAGGGTTAGGGTTAGGGTTAGGGTTAGGGTTAGGGTTAGGGTTAGGGTTAGGGTTAGGGTTAGGGTTAGGGTTAGGGTTAGGGTTAGGGTTAGGGTTAGGGTTAGGGTTAGGGTTAGGGTTAGGGTTAGGGTTAGGGTTAGGGTTAGGGTTAGGGTTAGGGTTAGGGTTAGGGTTAGGGTTAGGGTTAGGGTTAGGGTTAGGGTTAGGGTTAGGGTTAGGGTTAGGGTTAGGGTTAGGGTTAGGGTTAGGGTTAGGGTTAGGGTTAGGGTTAGGGTTAGGGTTAGGGTTAGGGTTAGGGTTAGGGTTAGGGTTAGGGTTAGGGTTAGGGTTAGGGTTAGGGTTAGGGTTAGGGTTAGGGTTAGGGTTAGGGTTAGGGTTAGGTTAGGGTTAGGGTTAGGGTTAGGGTTAGGGTTAGGGTTAGGGTTAGGGTTAGGGTTAGGGTTAGGGTTAGGGTTAGGGTTAGGGTTAGGGTTAGGGGTAGGGTTAGGGTTAGGGTTAGGGTTAGGGTTAGGGTTAGGGTTAGGGTTAGGGTTAGGGTTAGGGTTAGGGTTAGGGTTAGGGTTAGGGTTAGGGTTAGGGTTAGGGTTAGGGTTAGGGTTAGGGTTAGGGTTAGGGTTAGGGTTAGGGTTAGGGTTAGGGTTAGGGTTAGGGTTAGGGTTAGGGTTAGGGTTAGGGTTAGGGTTAGGGTTAGGGTTAGGGTTAGGGTTAGGGTTAGGGTTAGGGTTAGGGTTAGGGTTAGGGTTAGGGTTAGGGTTAGGGTTAGGGTTAGGGTTAGGGTTAGGGTTAGGGTTAGGGTTAGGGTTAGGGTTAGGGTTAGGGTTAGGGTTAGGGTTAGGGTTAGGGTTAGGGTTAGGGTTAGGGTTAGGGTTAGGTTAGGGTTAGGGTTAGGGTTAGGGTTAGGGTTAGGGTTAGGGTTAGGGTTAGGGTTAGGGTTAGGGTTAGGGTTAGGGTTAGGGTTAGGGTTAGGGTTAGGGTTAGGGTTAGGGTTAGGGTTAGGGTTAGGGTTAGGGTTAGGGTTAGGGTTAGGGTTAGGGTTAGGGTTAGGGTTAGGGTTAGGGTTAGGGTTAGGGTTAGGGTTAGGGTTAGGGTTAGGGTTAGGGTTAGGGTTAGGGTTAGGGTTAGGGTTAGGGTTAGGGTTAGGGTTAGGGTTAGGGTTAGGGTTAGGGTTAGGGTTAGGGTTAGGGTTAGGGTTAGGGTTAGGGTTAGGGTTAGGATTAGGGTTAGGGTTAGGGTTAGGGTTAGGGTTAGGGTTAGGGTTAGGGTTAGGGTTAGGGTTAGGGTTAGGGTTAGGGTTAGGGTTAGGGTTAGGGTTAGGGTTAGGGTTAGGGTTAGGGTTAGGGTTAGGGTTAGGGTTAGGGTTAGGGTTAGGGTTAGGTTAGGGTTAGGGTTAGGGTTAGGGTTAGGGTTAGGGTTAGGGTTAGGGTTAGGGTTAGGGTTAGGGTTAGGGTTAGGGTTAGGGTTAGGGTTAGGGTTAGGGTTAGGGTTAGGGTTAGGGTTAGGGTTAGGGTTAGGGTTAGGGTTAGGGTTAGGGTTAGGGTTAGGGTTAGGGTTAGGGTTAGGGTTAGGGTTAGGGTTAGGGTTAGGGTTAGGGTTAGGGTTAGGGTTAGGGTTAGGGTTAGGGTTAGGGTTAGGGTTAGGGTTAGGGTTAGGGTTAGGGTTAGGGTTAGGGTTAGGGTTAGGGTTAGGGTTAGGGTTAGGGTTAGGGTTAGGGTTAGGGTTAGGGTTAGGGTTAGGGTTAGGGTTAGGGTTAGGGTTAGGGTTAGGGTTAGGGTTAGGGTTAGGGTTAGGGTTAGGGTTAGGGTTAGGGTTAGGGTTAGGGTTAGGGTTAGGGTTAGGGTTAGGGTTAGGGTTAGGGTTAGGGTTAGGGTTAGGGTTAGGGTTAGGGTTAGGGTTAGGGTTAGGGTTAGGGTTAGGGTTAGGGTTAGGGTTAGGGTTAGGGTTAGGGTTAGGGTTAGGGTTAGGGTTAGGGTTAGGGTTAGGGTTAGGGTTAGGGTTAGGGTTAGGGTTAGGGTTAGGGTTAGGGTTAGGGTTAGGGTTAGGATTAGGGTTAGGGT